>NC_044193.1:31423249-31723249 GCF_900880675.1 Sparus aurata | reverse complement strand
CGGTTAAATATGTTTATTTGCTAAATAAATGCAGAATAAAGGATGTGAAATAATGATTCAAATATGTGACAACATTAACAGAAATTGTGGAATAAAATGAGGACAGAGTAGATTTTAAACGATGGTGGGTTTTAGTGTAAGTAACCGATAATTTACCAATACAGAATTACTGTTTATTCTATCGAGGCGATATGGCGAGAGCTTTGAATTTGTGATATACGTCTATATATATTCGAAGCTTCCACAAACACCAACTCTGATCTCATTCGAGTGTGACTCTTGTCGTGTGAAATGTTTGTCTACTTGGTGGAAGAAGAACTGGGTCCCGGACTCTGGACTGTCTGGAGCAGCTTCGTCTCTGTGCAGGGAGGCGGCGGCGGTTTCAGAGCCGCTGGAGAGCGATGTCATCTCGGTTCACCTGGGGACAGCTCCTGGCCCAGCAGTGTTCTTGCTTGAGTGCGCGGGAGGCGGTCGGAGACGATCGGATGCTATTTCTTCTCTAGGCTGTGGATTCCTTCACGGCTTCTTGAGCAGTTAACTGCACCGACTTATAATAATCACGATTTCTGGTCAGAGTCTCTTTCTTGAGCTGGTTATTACGGAGCTCCGAACATATATCGATTAGGTTTCTTGTATAAAAATAATGTGGAAAGAAACGCCGGCCGAACGATCTGTCTTAGTTACTAAATACAAGAACAAAAATAGCTTCTTCTAGTTTAATGAGTTGCAATACTTGACGATATAAAGAAATATAAAAAAAAAAGGATTAATCTCGTTCTTGCTTCGGTTTTAAAATGGAGTTGTTTTCAAAATAACGACGCTTTGTTTGGGTTAGGCTCTTGAAGCAGTTCAAATGTCCGGAGAAAAAGTATGGAGCCAGAACGGTGACTTTAAAATTTGGCATCCAAAAAAAAAAATTGGCATTAAAAACAAAACCAGTACTGAAAAAAGAAACATTGTTATTGTAACACTTGTATTGAAAACAGTTGTATTGGCATTGAAACAAGTATTGGCACTGAAAAACAAAAATGTAATTCAAATAATTCAAATCCGAAAATCTTATCATTTTATTTTATTGGGATTTTTTTGTATTTTTCAATGACAATCTTCAGATTTTTTCCTCATGTAACTTTTTTTTCAGTGACAGATTTTTTTTACAATGTCACTTTTTTTTCAGTGTCACTGATTTTCAGTTTCAACTTTCTGTCACAGTTTTGGCGTCGAGAGGGAGGGGCCTGAGGGGAGGGGCAAGTACAGCGTGGTTTGCATATCATTTGAGAAGGTAATGGCAGCAGCCTGCGGGAAGGCGGGGCTGGACGGCCCAGCCATAATACACCATTTAGGGCCGTCCGTCTCTGGGCAACACAGAGTCGGAGGTCCGGTCTCCGGTAGCGGTAGGTGGCACAGAGCTCGGGGAGCAGACCAGAGCGCTGCTGTCGGCGCTGCAGCCCCGGCTCGGAGCAACAGGCTGTTCTACTGTTATGCTAACTGTGGCTAATGCTCCGTGCTCGGCGCTCCGGTACTACTACTACCATACTCCATACGCATATAGGAGCGGGGCTCGGGAGCTCCGGGACAGAACCAGATACACAGAGACTTGGACACATCAGGAGAGAGCTTGAAGAAAAGTCTGCGAGGTAGTTGGGCTCTGTGTTGCCCAGAGACGGTCGGCTACAACGGTATTATGGCTGGGCCGTCCAGCCCTGCCTTCCCGCAGGCTGCTGCCATCACCGTCTCAAATGATATGCAAACCACGCTCTACTTGCCCCTCCCCTCAGGCCCCTCCCTCTCGACGCCAAAACAGTGACAGAAAGTTGAAACTGAAAATCAGTGACACTGAAAAAAAAGTTACATTGTAAAAAAAATCTGTCACTGAAAAAAAAGTGACATGAAGAAAAAATCTGAAGATTGTCATTGAAAAATACAAAAAAATCCCAATGAAATAAAATGATAAGATTTTCGGATTTGAATTATTGGAATTACTTTCTTTTTTCAGTGCCAATAGTTGTTTCAATGCCAATACAACTGTTTTCAATACAAATGTCTCAATGACAATGTTTCTTTTTTCAGTACTGGTTTTGTTTTCAATGCCAATTCTTTTTTTGGATGCCAAATTTTAAAGTCACCGTTCTGGCTCCATAAAAAAGTCCGGAGTCGCAAACAAAGCAAAGTACGGAGATTAGGTTTGAAAAATATAAGTTTACACGCTCCTTGAACCGGCACCTTATCGTGGTGGAGGGGTTTGAGCACCCGAATGATCCTAGGAGCTATGTTGTCCGGGGCTTAATGTCCCTGGTAGGGTCTCCCAAGGCAAACAGGTCCTAGGTGACGGGTCAGACTAAGATCGGTTCACTCGCCCCTGATGAAAGTTATATTACCAAGGACGTGCACGTCGCCCGGATCGGCGTCACCGGGGCCCCACCCTGGAGCCAGGCCTGGGGTTGGGGCTCGCAGGCGAGCGCCTGGTGGCTGGGTCTCTGCCCATGGGACCCGGCCGGGCGCAGCCCGAACCAGCAACGTGGGCCCGCCCTCCCGTGGGCTCACCGCTCGCTGGAGGGTTCAGAAGGGGCCGGTGCAGAGGGATATGGGTGGCGGTCGTGGGCGGGGGCCCCGGCGGCCCCGGCGGCCCGATCCCCGGATGGTGACTCTAGCCATGGGGACATGGAATGTCACCTCACTGGGGGGGAAAGAGCCTGAGCTGGTGCGGGAAGTTGAGCGGTACCGACTAGAAATAGTCGGGCTCACCTCCACACACAGCCTGGGCTCTGGAACCCAACTCCTTGAGAGAGGCTGGACTCTCTTCCACTCTGGAGTTGCCCGCGGCGAGAGGCGGCGAGCTGGTGTAGGCTTGCTTATAGCCCCCCAGCTCAGCCGCCATGTGTTGGAGTCCCCGGTGAACGAGAGGGTCGTTTCCCTGCGCCTTCAGGTCGGGGATAGGGCTCTCACCGTTGTCTCGGCTTATGGGCCGAACAGCGGTGCAGAGTACCCGGCCTTCTTGGAGTCCCTGGGAGGAGTACTGGAGAGTGCTCCAACCGGGGACTCCGTCGTTCTCCTGGGGGACTTCAACGCCCACGTGGGCGATGACAGTGTTACCTGGAGGGGTGTGATTGGGAGGAACGGCCTCCCCGATCTGAACCCGAGTGGTGTTTTGTTACTGGACTTCTGTGCTACTCACAGTTTGTCCATAACGAACACCATGTTCAAGCATAAGGGTGTCCATATGTGCACGTGGCACCAGGACACCCTAGGCCGGAGATCAATGATCGACTTTGTGGTCGTGTCATCTGACCTCCGGCCGCACGTCTTGGACACTCGGGTGAAGAGAGGGGCTGAACTGTCAACTGATCACCACCTGGTGGTGAGTTGGAAGCTGGACAGACCTGGCAGGCCCAAACGTATCGTGAGGGTCTGCTGGGAACATTTGGCAGAACCCTCTGCCAGGGAGATCTTTAACTCCCACCTCCGGGAGAGCTTTGACCAGATCCCGAGGGAGGCTGGGGACATAGAGTCCGAATGGACCATGTTCTCCACCTCCATTGTTGACGCGGCTGTCCGGAGCTGTGGCCGTAAGGTCTCCGGTGCCTGTCGCGGCGGCAATCCCCGAACCCGGTGGTGGACCCCGGAAGTAAGGGTTGCTGTCAAGCTGAAGAAGGAGTCCTACCGGGCCTGGCTGGCCCGGGGGACTCCTGAGGCAGCTGACGGGTACCGGCAGGCCAAGCGTGCGGCAGCACGGGCAGTCTCGGAAGCAAAAACTCGGGTCTGGGAAGAGTTCGGGGAGGCCATGGAGAAGGACTACCGGTTGGCCTCGAAGAAATTCTGGCAAACCATCCGGCGCCTCAGGAGGGGGAAACAGTCCTCCACCAACACTGTTTACAGTGGAGGTGGGGAGCTGTTGACCTCGACTGGGGACATCGTCTGGCGGTGGAAGGAATACTTCGAGGTTCTCCTCAATCCCACTGACACGCCTTCCATAGAGGAAGCAGAGGCTGGGGACTCAGAGGTTGACCCATCCATCACCCAAGCCGAAGTCACTGAGGTAGTCCATAAGCTCCTCAGTGGCAAAGCACCGGGGGTGGATGAGATCCGCCCTGAGTACCTCAAGTCTCTGGATGTTGTGGGGCTGTCTTGGCTGACACGTCTCTGCAGCATCGCGTGGCAGTCAGGGACAGTGCCTCTGGACTGGCAGACCGGGGTGGTGGTCCCCCTATTTAAAAAGGGGGTGCTCCAACTATCGGGGGGATCACACTCCTCAGCCTCCCCGGGAAAGTCTATTCCAGGGTACTGGAGAGGAGAATTCGGCCGATAGTCAAACCTCGGATCCAGGAGGAACAATGCGGTTTTCGTCCTGGCCGTGGAACACTGGACCAGCTCTATACCCTCCGCAGGGTGCTCGAGGGTTCATGGGAGTTTGCCCAACCAGTCCACATGTGTTTTGTGGACTTGGAGAAGGCATTCGACCGTGTCCCTCGTGGCACACTGTGGGGGGTGCTCCGGGAGTACGGGGTCGGAGGCCCTCTGTTAAGGGCCGCGCGGTCCCTGTACTGCCGGAGCAGGAGCCTGGTTCGCATTGCCGGCAGTAAGTCAGACCTGTTCCCAGTGCATGTTGGACTCCGGCAGGGCTGCCCTTTGTCACCGGTTCTGTTCATTACTTTTATGGACAGAATTTCTAGGCGCAGCCACGGGCCGGAGGGGATCTGGTTCGGGAGCCAATGGATCTCATCTCTGCTTTTCGCGGATGATGTGGTCTTGTTGGCTCCTTCGAGCCGGGACCTCCAGCATGCCCTGGGGCGGTTTGCAGCCGAGTGTGAAGCGGCTGGGATGAGAATCAGCACCTCCAAATCCGAGGCCATGGTTCTCGACCGGAAAAAGGTGGCCTGCTCCCTCCAGGTGGGAGGAGAGTTCCTGCCTCAAGTGGAGGAGTTTAAGTATCTTGGGGTCTTCTTCACGAGTGAGGGAAGGACGGAGCGTGAGATTGACAGACGGATCGGTGCAGCGGCCGCAGTAATGCGGTCTTTGTATCGGTCTGTCGTGGTGAAGTCTCGGTCTGTCTATTTACCAGTCAATCTACGTTCCGACCCTCACCTATGGCCATGAACTCTGGGTCATGACCGAAAGAATAAGATCCCGGATACAAGCGGCCGAAATGAGTTTCCTCCGCAGGGTGGCAGGGCGCTCCTTTAGAGATAGGGTGAAGAGCTCTGTCACCCGGGAGGAGCTCAGAGTAGAGCCGCTGCTCCTCCACATCGAGAGGAGCCAGCTGAGGTGGCTCGGGCATCTGTTTCGGATGCCCCCGGGACGCCTCCCTCGGGAGGTGTTCCTGGCATGTCCCTCCGGGAGGAGACCCCGAGGAAGACCCAGGACACGCTGGTGTGACTATGTCACTCAGCTGGCCTGGGAACGCCTTGGGGTCCTCCCGGAAGAGCTGGAGGCAGTATCCGGGGAGAGGGAAGTCTGGGTGTCCCTGCTCAGGCAGCTGCCCCCGCCACCCGGCCCCGGATAAGCGGAAGAAAATGGATGGATGGATGGATGGATGGAAGTTTACACGCGTGGCAGAAAAGATTAAGCAGGTACGGGTTACGAAAAAGAGGAGAAAAGAAGAGAGTGAGCAATGTGAAGTCTGCTCTTTTAACACTTATGCTGAAGGCAGAATTGAGGGCGGACTGGCACGTCACTTCCTCCGGTGACGTCACAGCTCATATTACAGCTCACATTGCGAACTTATTACTTAATAAAATATAACACAGTTTAATGTTTTAAGATCACGATCGACTTATTCACCTAAATCCACCATGGTCTTTACATCAACCTTTGTTATATGAAAACATGAAAAGGACATGACAGGAATTGCCTAATAAAGTAAAAGGGAAGTCATTGGTTACTGTATAACAAGTCACACACACAAGTACATACGTTTTTAGCAGCACTGATGGCTTAAAAACATTTCGAAAAGGGTTAGCTTAATTTTTGGTACAAGAATATATGTTGGAGGTAGGTGGTCATATTTATAAGAACAAATATAAAGTCCGTCCATTCCAGAAACTCTCCTCTTAACTATACCCGGACTTACCACTAGGTGGAGCTGTGGCTCCATCACACTTTCAAAGATTAAATCTGAAATCACTAATTATAGTTTCCTTGAACTCAGAAAACAGGGGGAAAAGTATGTTTGGGTTCTCATCAAGCTGATTAAGAATATTTTGTCCTGTAAAGGATGAGATTACATTTTAGTACTTTTAGCATTAAGACAGAGATGAAGGCTCTTCCTTTCTCCTGCTGGGAATGCAGAGACACTCTGGCTGGGTTGAGTGTCGTAATTCACACGTGTGGCACTTTGATGGCTCATGCCAGATGTTGAGGATATCTGTTGATGACAAGCCTGGTATAACAGATTGGGATCTTGCTTTTCCCAGTGACCACTGCGCACTGAATTATAAACAGTCCGTCAAAGAGGACAAAGTTCAGAGGTTAAAGGTGACCTTTCTGAGTCTCGGATGTCCAGAGTTTTGTTAACACAGAGCCTATATAAGTCAGTGAAGTGGAGAACTTAAGGTGACAAATGGTCGTCTTTCCCCTTTCCATGATAACCCTTGGTGTCTGGTGGACCCCCCCTGTGAACTCAGGAGACAGTTTCTTCTCGATGGCAATGTTTATTGCCCAGCACGTTGTTGTTTTTTCAGCATCAGAATGTGAATGGAGAGAGGGGGAGGGAGAGAGTCAGGCCATTAGGGTGTCAGAGAAAGTGGCTCAGAGGGAAATCTGTGTGGACATGAAGATCGCATCTCTGTGATATAAAGATGGGACAAAGGACATGTTCCTACACCAGGAAAAATATTCCGATCACACTGCTCATCGATCCAAGCCATGTATATGTATATTCATTTTGACGTGGCTTGAACACTACTATTCCACATGGAGATGCCAGGGTCTGCGAACTACAAACCACTGTTCAACGAGCGCTACAGAGCACACAATGGCAGTGTAGGTGACCGTGTCGATGCCTGTCCAAAAAAACGTGACTTTCAATAAATCGTCCAAAAGTGCATATTGTTGTCCTTATATCTTTCTAATGAAAGCCTGTACTCTTAAATAACTCATGGGTGAAGTCAAGGTGGAAAGTTAATCTTTCTGGCAAAAAATATGAAGGTTGAGTAAAACTGACCAGGGCTACATGCTCGAACTGTTAGTTATTTTATTCATTGGAAAGATTATTTTATATATATTTTGTTTATTTGAAAATAATTTATTTAAGATTTTACCAGGCAGCATTTTACAACAGTATTCTATTTTTTAATTTTATTTTCACATTTTGTATAATGTTACAATAAAATGTTAGTTAACAAAAGTTCTGAATACACAAACAAGCAAATTTATTTTTTGTATTTTGTTCCCATACTGTACCGAAAATGAGCCAAACTGTGACCTCAAAACCGAGGTTCGTATCGAAACCTGATTTTGCGTATTGTTACACCCCAAGTCAGTGTTTCCCCAATATGCATTCTGGTGCTGGATTTTCAGTGCCGCCGCGGCAAAAAAAAAAAAAGGACATGATTTTTGTAGGTTTAATATCACGGGCGAATGGCGAATTTAAGTTGCACACAGTGAAAGCACTACACCCTAAGTTATCTTGAAGTCGGTTATTATTGTCATTACTGCTCTTTGTAGTATTTCTACATGTCACCACGTTGAGTGAGTGTATTCCTCATCATCCTATTCAAAGGCTGCAACAGGCGACTCGTCGAACCGGGGTGAAGTTAGTTTCAGGTTTGATATGCAGCGGATATTCACTCGGGTCCATCCGCGACTTTACTGAGGTTCACCCAGTGTTGGCAGCAGGAGGACGGTTAGCTCACCTCCCAGAGCCTTCCGCTGAATCACTGGAGACTGATTATTATAGAAGTATCGGATAGGGACTCGGTATCAGCAGATACTCAAAATCAAATGACTTGACTAGGGGGCAAAAAAACCTGATCGGGACATCCCTAATACACCCCCTAAATGCCCTACAGGTCTCTATTTCAGGGTTGTTAATGAGCTTACTGAAATTATTTCTTACTATAAATGATAAAACTACTGAGAGCTTAGATCACAACAGATCAATAATATGGTGTTCCTTTGATCCACAATAGTCACAGCTTTCTGTTCATACCTTTGAACAACTTTTCCTTGGGTTCACAGCACAGCAGATTATTTAGCAGTGAAGCACATCTGTTGATTAATCAAAAAAACACAATAACGTGGCCGGCGGTGAACTGCTGTACAGCTCCTTTCCCTACATATTAAACATTAATAAAATAAACACACTGTTACAGTCGCCATATTACATGATTAACATTTTACATCTCAAACGATACTGCTTGAGGCTCAACGGTTGACATGGCTAACAGACTCAGCAAGCTAGTACAGTTTCACTCAAAAAAAGAAAAGAGAGAATAAATAAACAATAAAACGGTAACACAGTGAGAGTAAAAGAAAGAAAAAAAACGTGACAGGACAACTCAAATAACATAACATGAACTTTAACCCTAACCCTAAACTTATATAAAGGCAGTTTCATAAATTAATGTCTGATTAAATCCTGGAGCTGTTACCGTACATACTACAGTTGCGGTCGTCAATGGCAACAGGGAGAAATTGACAATGTTGCCATAATTAATTACAACAAGTAAAAGGAGCCTTGCATTGATAAACACAAAACATATTAGATAAATGAGAATGGAAAACAACAATATACCTTGCTTGCAAAATAAAATAAATACTGGAATTATGTAACTATTATAAGGGACATAAAACATTTTGATGAATGTGATTAATCAATACAAACCTGTTACAACTACATGCAAAAGACATGATTTCTACCCCAAATTGCATGCATTTCACATAAAGTGGGCATGTCTGCCAAGGGGAGACCTGCGGGTACCTATAGCATCTATTTTCATAGAGTTATACTGAGGGACTCCTTTGTATAAATGGCCATGTCAGTTTTTCCCCACAGCATAATGTAACCCAATTTTAGAGCATTATTTTTCTCTCTTGCCCATACCCTAGGATGGCCTACTTGGTACTAATGTCACTGTAGGTCGCGTAGTTTGAAATAACTAATGTTACAGCTTCAAACCGCGTTAGCTATGGATGTGCAGAGTTAGCTGGTGTCCTCTGTTCATTTTAAGAGGCTAATTTGTAGCTATAACATTAGCTTTAAAACTGAGCCCTCTACACACCGTCTCAACTATTCTATGTTACATATTTTGGCCGAGGTGGCTGGATTCCCAGTGTGTTTAATTCCCCCCTATAACTGGACTACTATAGCTTATACTGCTAATGCTAACAAGTTGATAGTCATAAGGTAGTTTGACTGAGTGAGTCTTCATAATCAACCAACCAATTACGATGTAGAGTGTGTGATGGACAATGCTGCTGTCCAATGAGATCCAGGGTTCACAGGTCACATCTGTTTGTGGCATGTTTGATGTGATGAGCAACTATTTACATAGACACATAGTGTTTACAGCTGCCAATGTATGTAACGCTGTTACTGTGATGATACACGACAGCTAAATATTTAATCTGTGTCTATAATAAACCAGATTCTGACATGTAAATGTAACATCTGTCCACCATACTGTCAACTTGGTTAACTTTAAATACAGACAACTGACTGCAGAATATATGATTCAGAATCAGAAACTTTTTATTGATCTTGATTAGAGCAGCGTTAAAGCTCCTCCCATTCAAAGTCAAGAATATACAGAAAATAGATAAATACAATAATAATGAGGGGCGGCTGTAGCTCAGCGGGTAGAGCAGGTCGACTAGTGATCAGAAGGTCGCTGGTTCAAATCCCGGCTCCGGGCTGAGCTGCATGTCGAAGTGTTCTTGAGCGAGATACTGAACCCCACGTTGCTCATCAGTGAGGGCCCTGCGATAAACTGGCGACTTGTCCAGGGAGTACCCTGCCCTCGCCCTGAGATAAAAGCTGGGATTGGCTCCAGCAGCAACACCCCGCGACCCCATGGAAAGGGATAAGCGGTTACGGACAATGACATGACATGACAATAATAATGATAATAATATAAACTATATATATGGTGCATATTTATAAAAGTAGCCTACTGCAACTTTATTTTTTTTTACCATTAAATGTTATTTTATGCAATATTATAATTTATTTTTATATACTATTATAATCCCAAATTGGGAAATTCTTTTTTCCACTCACATTACACACAGGTGCGCACACACAAACACACACATGCAGTGTAGAGGAGATGAGCGAAGGGGCAGCCACACATGCTACGGCGCCCAATGAGCAGTGTTAGGGGTTGGTGCCTTGCTCAGGGGCACCTCGGCAATGCCCAGGATGTGAACAAGCACTCTCCAACTGCCAGTCCACATCATTCTTTCTTGGTCTGGGTGGGACTTGAACCAGCGACCTTCAAGTCCCCAAGCCAAGTCCCTACGGACTGAGCTATGTTATGTCATGGAGTATATCTTATCACTGCTAAAAGTAAAGAAAACAGGCTCACTGCCTGTTGCAGTTTATTATTTGCAGACTTTGTAAATTTTTTGTCAACATGATTGGTATTATTAGCACTTAGATGATCAAAAATCACTGTATTTATAAAAAAGACATTGGTGCTTTTTATTCCCACAGACATCACTTTTACATGTCTGAATATTTACATGTCATGTATCATAACAGCATTACATACATTGGCAGCTGTTAACACTCAAAAACATTATAAAAATCCATCATGTGGTAGATAATTTATACAGACATAACAGACATTACAGACATAGTTTTTAGTTCCTATCTGTTTCCTGAATATATTAGTGTGTGTGTGTGAATGTGTAAATGAGAGACATTAACTTATAGCACTTTCTAGAAGGAGCTTTATAAAGTTCACTCCATTTACTTATATAAGTTCACAGGGCTGAGCTGGGCTGAAAGACATCTCTGATGTCTCTGCCTAAGATCAAACAAAGACACAAGAGTTGAGACATTCTGAAAAAATTGAGATCTTGATGAGATCTCCTTTGAAACTTACAGGGAGCCCAAGTTGAGATTCTGTGCACCTGATTGATCAACCTGAGATACATGAATTGAGGTGACTGGAATGAGAGTAGATCGATTTTATAAAGAGACCTCTCTGATGTCTCTGCCTGAGATCAAACAGAGACACAAGAGTTGAAATATTCTGAAACTTTATTCAGAGCTTGATGAGATCTTCTTTGAAACTTACAGGGAGCCCAAATTGAGTTCTGTGCACCTGTTTCTCAGGAGAAATCAGCCACAGCCTTACTTCACGTTTCACATGGATCTCATAGTTGTCTAGGAGAAATTAATGAGACACTACTGAGATCTCTTCTCCAACTTTCGTTTCCTCTTGGCAATCAGTACAACAAACTATTCCAGCAGCAACACTTATTAAAAAACTATATAAATCATTAATCAAATCAGGCCAACATACTCAAAATGCTTAAAACAGGCAGGTACCTCCTTTTCCCTGCGTTAAGCAGCGTAATCGCTGCAGGGATGAATGAGTGTTCTACGTTGGTCTTTACTAAGGAGAATCTGGCGGGTACCAGAGGGTAGGGATTGAAACTCCTGATCGAGAGGGTGAGTGTGGTTAGACAGGATGGAATTTGCCACCTGACTGTTGTACAGAACAGACAGGCTACTCTGCTGGACATCTTTGATTTTACTGCTAAATAACTTATTTAGCCAGTGCTGGGGCGGTTCTGGGGGGGGGGGGCAACAGGGGCCAGTGCCCCCGTTACTCCGAGTCTGGACCCCCCTGTGGCCCCCCTAACAGTGAAATTGTAAACACTGTTTTGTCTGAATGAGGGATTTATCGTTTTTTCCGGGTTGTATGTGCCCCTAACAAAAAAGCCGGCCTCAACCTGGCCCCCCTATTAAAACTGGTCTAGAACCGCCACTGAGCCAGTGCATTTGATGTTCAGACTGCCAAACCAACAGATGAAGGAAAATGGTGGCACTGATGCTATGTAAGATTTGTAAAAAAAAAATTTCATTAGGGATCTTTCAATTTGCCAAGTTTTGGCATTTGTTCGATGTCCTGATCAGAGGGCAGAACCGCCCAAGTGTCTCCTCTCCTGGTTGTCCTCCTGATCAGTTTTACATGTCAGATCATCCTCCTGCCCATCCTCCAGAGCTGCTTCTCCTATGTTTCCAGCCTGCAGTTTGTCTACCAGAGTGGCTCTGCCAGTCTCTTTCTTCCCCTACCCGGGCTCCAGAGCAGCTCCCTCTTGCCAGCGTCAAGGCCTTTGCCCTCCAGACATGCTTTGCTCTTGAACCCTACTTCCTGGTTTTCCCCCTGACTTGCTTTATCCATCTGTCACCACACTGCCACGCCTCCTATGTGAGCTCTATGTCTCTGCTTCTGTCCAGTCCCCAGGTTGCCCATCTAAAGTCTCTATCTGTCTGTCAGTCCCTGGCCATCCACCCGAGGTCTCTAACTTCCCTTCTCTCCACTTGCAGAGGAATCCACCCAAGACTTCTGGTTCCTATGCCCTACAATCCCAAGTCCAATGTCCATACATCCATTCATTTTCTTCTGCTTACCTTGGGTGAGGTCACAGTGGCATCAGGCAAAGTAGAGTATTCTAGACATTCCTCTACCAAGCAAAGTTCTCCAGCTCTTTTTCGGTGATCCGCGGGCTTTCCAAGACCAGATGAGATATGCAGTCCTGCTAACAAGTTCTTGGTCTACCCAAACGTCTCCCCCAGGTTGGATGTGCTCTGACACCAACTCAGCTGGCTCCTTTCAAGGCAAAGTGGCACTAAAACTCTAGTCCCAGCTCTCTTTGGATGCGCTTGCTCTACGCCCTGTTTCTAAGAGTCACGTCTCATTTTGGTCACTTGTATAAATGATCCATGATAATAGGTCATGGTTAAAACACAGATCGACTGGTAAATCAGAAGCTTTGCCTTCTGGCTCAACTCCCTTTTCACTACAATGGTATGGTACAGTGCCCACATTACTGCTACCGCATTAGCAGTCTACAGTACACGTCACTAGTACAGTGTTTGAAAAGCTTTGAAATAGTGGTTGAATCAATGCCAAAATAATAAGACAAAAAGTCATAAAACAAATACATTCTCAGTTTAATTAAAGCTAGCATATACTGCTGAACCTAACCCCATTCTATTAATTTTTTCTTTGAACAACATATTTTCCATCCTCATAGCTTGGCATTCCAAGCCAAGATTGTTACTGTGCTTATTATGGTCTTCACTGGTACATTGGGGAGTTGCTGGATCAGCGTTATCATTAGGAATAGGCTGGAAATCATCTCTGTTCTTCGTGGGTTGATTCTTCCACAAGAGCTTCTCCTGTGAGATGGTGTGTTGTAGGCTGCTTACAGCTGTCCTGAATGCAGTCTGTTAGAGGGATTACTGCCACAACTTCCATAGCATGCACTCTTCTTTGGAGTTTGCTTTTCTGTCTTCTGCTGAATACATCTAATTGCATCCTTTTTCTTCTCTGCCTTGGGGCTGGCACATGTTCTAAGATGGATGGGACGTCGTCGGGTGACAGAGGGTTATCTCTCTTTTTCCCTGAAACTCATGTGATGACAGGTTTAGTAGATATAGATGTTTCAAAGTCTGACTGTGTAAACACAGTAACAGAAATACAGAAAGCACACTTGCAGCCATAACCTGAATTAAACATTCTTTCGTAGGGAAGATTTTAATACTACAGTACTGCAAATATAAGCAGTTATTTAATCCCATATTTTATTTTTTTGCATTATAAGCTGCTTGTTGCTGAAAGAGCTACACCCCTTTGTTCACTCCTCAAAATCCACGCCATTATGCAAGGCATCCCGGAGCCAAACAGTATCCAACATGTTCATTTTTAAAAAAAATACACCTGGCATAGTGATAAATTAGCTCCTTGCAGGATGCCAGCCGGTGATTTCAACCGCTCTCATTCCTGCCAATATGGTGATGTTTTGATTTCGGCTGTGTCATGACATCAGCCACCGGAGCTCTATAGGTTTAATGATAGGTCTCTATTAAGACCTGTTGTAATATTCAATATTATTTGATCAGGGTTCGTACGGGTGCTTGAAATCCGTGAAAGTGCTTGAGTTTCCATGTTGTGTTTTCAAGGTCTGAAAAGTGCTTGGATTTTAGTTTAAGTGCTTGAAAGTGCTTGACATTATGTCTATGCTAATGTAATATACTCTACGTTTTTCACAAAATCTGGATCAGACTGGATAGTTTGCTTATAACAAGGAGAAATAAAATCAGTAAGAGATCCGTATGTGGAGATGTTTCCTCCTGGGCTCTGCTGAGCCTCTCTGCTCCTCTCCGCGACCTGCCGGTTTGTGTGTGACCCAGCCCCTTTCGAAGATAAGGACCGAATCAAAGAGTGGCGTCTTGCAAGGTCTGCAAAAAAGATTTGCAGATTTGTGCAATGGGAGAGTCTGCGCTCTCCAGTCACAAGAAATGTAAGTTAAGACTTTTTGAGTAACTTAGGCCAACACTGCACGTTAACACTTTATGTTATCCGCTAACGTTAGCTAAACCATAACACGCTAAATAATAATTAACACACCATTAATCACGTTAAGTGACCTCGTTAGGTTAGCGCCTGATTGTCCGTGTGTCGTTACACATGCAGACTGGTAGCAATAGAGAAGGATGGCTGAAGAGAAGGTCGAATTTGATGCACCAGAGCTGAAAGTGCCAGAGTCAGAAACTGACTGTTCAGTTTGTCTCTGTAACATCACACCAGGCACTAACATACGTAAGAGCTTTAAGTGTGAAAAGGAAATGTTCACTTTTCTCCCATTTTCATGACTTACTTCTAATAAAGTAAGATTAGCCTACATTGTAAGGCCCTTTAGCTAATGTTTATGAAGTTTTTGTATGTTTTATCTGGATACAGACTGATGTGAAACAGATTGACGTTATGTCGCTGTTCTATTGGCTGATATATTATAGTCAGTAGCCCAGCAGCACTAACCTGTTGAGGCAATGATAGCTTACCTTGTTATTGCTAGCCTGGACGGGGATCTTGCTCACAGTTTTTCTAAAAGACGGAGAATCCACTGTTGAAAGTGGCAGCATATCTTCGACAACATACTCTGCCACATTCTCCTCACTTTTTGAGGTTCAAGCATCGCAGAACGGGAGAACGGCTGTTGGCGAATTTGTATGAAAAACAACACACCACTTAATTTCGGGTTTAAAATGCATTATAACGCGCGTTACTGAGATTTGTACCAAGTAAAATATTTTTTTTGTAATGCCTTACATTACTGCGTTACAGCAAAAAGTAATGCATTACAGTAATTGCATTACTTTTGTAATACGTTACTCCCAACACTGCATTTTGAAACATACAAATTTATGTCAAAAAAGAAAATTACAGGGTGCTCTCAGGTCTCTCTCTCTCTCGGTGCAGGTGTGCCTGAAGAACGCCAAGTGGCTTCCATTTTTTTGGATAAAACTTTGTGTTCTCCTTTAATTTCTAAACTTTTTGCTATTATGAAACATAATTTTAGAAGTTTACAGCATAACACAATGTACATAATTGTGATAAAAAGTGAAAAAAAATAAAAATGAGTGTATATATTCCTGTAGCTCATGTATTTTAACCCAGCGATATGGTGCTGGAAAAATTTGAAAATGACCCTTAAAAGTGCTTGAAAAGTGCTTGAATTTGACCTTGAAAAATGTGTACGAACCCTGTTTGATATAAGGAACATCTCTTTGTGAAATGTGTAAGCCATACTTTGAAAGGAGCCTATAAAATGTTTTTAAAAAAACTGTCCTACATGTACATGTATTAACCAAGCTGGTAATTTTTCATAGGAGTGCTAGTGTAAAACTATTATAAACCACTGAGGAGTGGTGGAAGAGGGGAACATGTGAAGCTCTGCTATCTGTGAGATAATTTAATGGATGGAACATTGTTACAACATTGCATTTTTCCTTTCTTTCTTCTTTTGTTTCTGCTGTTTGCATTGTTGCGTTAGAGTTGTGCACACATCTGACCGACTTATGACATTGACCAAAAACATTATCACCTCATGATCTCAACTGTAGCGTTTAATCAACTCAGCTTCATTCTCGTTCTTCCCTCCATTTTCTCCTCTGCTTAGGAAACTCTTAGGGCTCTCAGAAGTCCTCCTCCCACTCCTAACAGATCTTCCCCCTAGGAGCTCTTTCAAGGGTGAAGATGCTTTTTTAATAACTTTTCTTTACAAGGATGGCGTCGTGATTTGAAGGAAGAATTCTTAGAAAACATAATATTTCTAAGAATTTCTCATATATTGGTAAGCTTTATGAACATACTTAAACACACATGAGCACACACAAAGGCTGCGTAATCTTTTTTTTTCTTTTGCAGGCACGTGGGTTACCTTTGGAGGCCAGATAACGGATGAGGTAGGAGAGAACACCTTTACACTCTCATGTAATCTAGCAACAACTTCAAAAGGATGTAACAATGAGAGAATGGTTTTGTGTGGTTTCATCTGTTCAGACAAGGGAAATGCTTTGATTGTCTTGACAGGCTTCTCAAGCTCACCCAGAGGTGTAGTAGACTTGATAAATGTTGTTTTAGCTCAATATTCCCTGGTATATTTTCACATATCATGTTTTATAATGCCAGAAGTGTCCACCACTTGGTCCAGACCAAAATATATCTACTTCTATTTCCACTATTGGATAATTCAGAATGAAATTTGGTATAGACATTCATAGTCCCCATATGATTACTTGCAATTACTTGTGATAGATGATCCTATCACTTTTCATCCCTGCATCATCGTCAGATCAGTATAATAATTGGTCGAATACTTGGGCTTATTTCCAAATACCTGACAACAAAGATGTGGAAAAATTGTTGAAAAATTGTTGTAGTGCAAGTCACATGTTATCTTAGAAAACCTACTTACTTAGCTATACAGCCCTGAGTCATGTCCACAATATTGTTGATCAAATCCTGAGCAAGACATAGTGGAATTAGGAATAGTGACAATGTGAAATGTACTGCTGCTCCCTCATCGCTACCATGTATGTTGACATCTTGAAAATAAAGATTTGATCACTACACTGAGTGTCAAGAGCTCATTGATGCTTATATTCCTAACCCCATAACACCCCATAATTTAAGTCATTGATCCTGAAGTAATTATCCTAAAGAATTCCATGTGAATACATATAAATAGAATATAATAAGTCACTATCTGTTGCCAAATGTGTTAACACAATGACAGTGTTAGTGTTTTCAGTGGCCAATGTTGGGGAAACTACTTTGCAAGCGTAACTTGTAAAACTACATGTAGTTCAGCCTGGCAGTAGTTTGAACAAACTACATTTCTTCCCCTGGAGAAATGTAGTTTGTAAATCTACTGCCAAAAAAAGTAGCTTTAGCGACTACTTCTACTCATTATACTCATTTAACTCAGCATTAAATAAATCAACATATGGTGTATATGAAACAAATATAATAGCCTACAACAAATTCACATGCCAGCAGAAATATGCCTCTCAACTCTTTTATTTTTTTAAAGAACAAATCTGACATTGTTGGTCAACATCACAGGAACTTCAGAGGCACTAACACTAACGCACTAGAACTGGATGCCAGGGCAGATCGCTTGTTGACACGACAGGTTGTCCGTGATGTGCTTGCATCATATGAGCACTGCCTTTAAGTGTTGCCAGGGCAAGCCAATCAGAGGCAGTGTTGGCTTAGCATGTCATGACATGTTTCATGCCATTTTAAAAAAATAAATAAAATGAAGTTTTTATTATCAAGGTCTTTTTTATATAAAAAAAAATAATCATGTTATTAGCCAAAATTGTAGTTTGTAAATTCCGTAGTTAAACTACAAAAAATAACCCAAAAAGTACTTCAAATGCTTGATGCAGCACAAAATATGAATGTAGTTTAACTACCCGCAAGTTACAGCAAATTGAAGTTAAGCTATGTAGTTCAACTACATGTAGTTCAAGTCTCCCTAACACCGCACAATGATGATCGGAACTATGGCCCACTGATGAAAGCAATTGCATTTGCTGTTCTAGGGTTGGGCTGATGGCTGACAGCCATCGTCCACTAATCCTTGACCACCGTAACATTGTGATATAAAGGCTCCCCACCAGAGAGCACAATTAGGTGGTGTGTCCCCTCAGAGTTTCTGTAGAGCAGGATTTGTTTGTAATATGTGGGGAGAGGAAATGAAAAGAAGTATGTTGCTGCTCAGTGCACTAACATTACGTCTCCATGTGCCATTTATGGTAGTTAGGTGAGACCAAGACACCAAGTTGCAGTTTCTGACAGCAGTGTTTTCCCGCAGGACTCTGTTTCTGTCAGCCACGCTGTTTTTACACACAGTTTTCTTAGCTTAGCTTCCTTGGCTAGTCGGCCAACATTGTTTTATGCATTTGAGGCTGAACAAAGCTAAGTTATTGACATGTGGGGCAAAGATGAAGATGTTTTTAAACCTGGCATTGAGATGTATGTCGGTAATAATTGGAGATGGTTTCCCCTGCAGGGTGGTCGATTCCACCAGATACATGTCCGGACCCGGTGGAAGTTTACACATAGACTACAGTGAAACCTGTCAGTGCCGCTGCTGTGATGGATTGGAGCCGGGCCAGACACATATCTGGTGGAATCGAGGGGTTACAGATTCATGTCACAGCAATGGTGGAAAACAGTGGCGGCTACAGTGGTGAGCTAATATGCAACTGCTGCCTCAAGACAACTCTGAGGGGACACGCTGCCTCAAACCCATTGACAATGATGTCCTCATCCATCATGATGTTTTACTGTAGACAATTCAGCAGACATCGCACAACCCTGGAATGTAAATCATATTACTTTTATAGCAACAGTCTTTGTTCCGTAAATACTACGTGTTATAGTTACTGTCTCAGAAGACATCATTCCCTTTAAGCTTTCATGTGGTGCAAAACTGCCAACTGACTTACTTCACAAAGGTGACAACAGATCTCTGACTGACAGAACAAACTGGACTGACAGAACAAACTGGAGGGACAGACAATATATAATATAATATTAATATAGTAGTGTTCTGGAAGAAGAGACAGTCTTGGGCAGGTTTTAAAGTTTGGGTTTAAAAAGTGGATTTATGGTCACTTGTGGATTTATCTGGTGAGTGCTAACTTTGGTCAAAGCTGACCTCGGTCACAGGCACACACACACACACACACCTATAAATACACCTATTTCTTTGATTTGATTGATAGAAATGTATTTCCTCACATTTAAATGGTTCTATTATGTGGCTAATGGTTAATAAGTGTAGATGACTAAGTCACAAAAACTCCTTTGTTCAGTGATCAGTGTCTGCAGACATTGTTTACAGGAATCAACATTTGATCCGAGAAATTCTGGTTGGGCACTCTTAATTTTGATCCTCTAATATTATTAGCTGAAACACAAATAATGTGATAATCTTGCATAAATATAATTATGCAACAGAGGCAGCTGCCGTGATCGTAATTCATGCCTTGTAATTAATGTGTCTCTATTGCTATCAATCAGCACAGCAATGTCGAACAAATAAGAGATTTTGGTGGCAATTCAGAGATCAGTAAGAAGTCTACAAAGTAAAGACCATAAATGCTGTATCTGTCACAGATTTCTTAGTATTCCAGCCTATACTTATATCACATTAAAACTTCATGGTCTTCTGAGGAAAACTCAGGGATCGTCAAAGTCATTAGAATCCATCTTCTGGGGACCTTGAATATCTCTGTAAAAGCGATGCAGATATTGAAATCCATCTAACAAATGTTTAGATCTGAAGTGGTGGACCTTCTAGGCAACTAACAGCCTCTGCCAACCTACAGTAACACCGCTGCCATAACTTTAAAATGTATTTAAATGTGCTATATAATTAAGAAATCTTGATATAACTGTTTGCCTTTTGAAGAACCTTGTCAGCAAAAAGGGCCTTCAGAGATCAGTAACAGAGAAAATACCACAGTTGGCACACTTTGTTCATCTTTATCATCTCAAATGTTGCTTTTGAAGGTGGCAGAGGAGCTGATGACTTTGGCCTACGAGAATGGAATCAATCTGTTTGACACAGCAGAAGTGTACAATTCTGGGAAGTAAGTATTTTAAATAAGTTGTCAATCAAAGTCTGTGAAATCTGGAGATATCCAAGAAATCAAGAACATTTCCTCCTTCACATTTATGTGTAAATAGTCTGATAGTCAGTTTCTCATTTCAATGGTTGAGGGGTCTGAAAAATGAATCGATAGTGTCATGTAACAGACGAGTCAACTGGGCAGCTGTTATTTAGTCAGTTGTACCAGTAATATCATATACACAGACTCACAACAATGATAATGATAATAATAATAATAATAATAATAATAATAATAATAATAATAATAACGAGAACTGCAAGCAGCTATGAACGGGGGCCAAGCCCCCCCGCGCGACTCGGACCCCACACACAGCAGAGCCCACCGAAGTTGGCCCCAAAGGATGACGGGCTCGGGGCAAAAGTGAGGACACAGGCCAACGTCTGAGCCGTGGTATTCGCTGTAATGGGAAGTGCACTGGAAGTGCAAAAGGCTGAATGTGTGCCGATTTGGATTTGTTGTAATAAGCCACGCCCACATTGACCAGTCATGACTACCCTCAAGATATGGCCTCAGGATTGGCCCTACATCATACGACCAAATTTCGTAAAAATTGGTGTAGCCGTTCAAGAGATATAAACTTACCATATTTTTAGCGCCCCTTAGTGGCCAAAATTCGTGAAGGGGGAGTTGGAAAAAGTAGGTTTTGCATATGTGGCGATTTAGTGAAGGAAATTTGCAGCAGAAGGGGTCGTGTCTTATGTCAGAAAACCCAGCTGTGTTCAGGGAACATATGGATATAAGGTTTGCAAATGTGTTATTTAAAATGTGGAAGTTACAGGCAAAAACGCGATTACATCCATTATAGCGCCACCTACTGGAGTACATGTGCAATTTTTGGTATGGAAGAACTGTGTCCTATTTTATCTGTACCATATACAATTCAAAGCTCTCAGCATAATAGTTTGGCTGAAATTAATGTTTGTTGTTTATCTTGTAATAAGCCACTCCCACATTAAGCAGTCATGACCACCTTCAAGATATGGCCTCAGGATTGGCCCTACATCATACCGACCAAATTTCGTAAAAATTATATAGCTTTAATTTATAGCTAGCTACAGAAATGTGTTCGTGAATAATTTGCACATTTTTTGACTGAGCAAAATTCTTTAGATCAGGTCCAGCTGAAGAGTGTACGTGCCAAGTTTCACACAGATCGGACAAAATCCCAAGGAGGAGTTCGAAAAAGTAGGTTTTCCAGTTTTTACGATTTTTCGAAAAAACTTTCTAACCGGAAGTGGGCGTGGCCAATCGCAAAGTGATTCAGCTCCATTCAGGGAATGTTGGGATACAAGGTTTCTGAATGTGCGACATACGGTTTGGGAGTTATAGGCAAAAACGTGTTGGCCTAGGTTATAGCGCCCCCTGCAGGCGGATATATGCAGTTTTTTGTGTCTGAGATATTCGCAGGAGTCTGGACCAACCCTCCAAATTGCACCGCCCTCCCTTGCACGGTTTAGCCTGCAGCACCACTTTTAGCCAGAGAAAAATAAAAATGAAAATCTTTACAATTACAATAGGGTTCCTAGCACTGCTGGTCCTAGGAAACATTCCCTCGGCCCCTCGGGCTAGGCCCCCTAATAATAATAGATATTATTTAAAAAGCCCCTTTCAAGACACTCATGGTCACCTTACATCATAAAAATATACAGTTAGACAACAAAGGCAAATATGTTTGGTTCTTGTCTTCGTTGAGGGATGGGTATGTGGTCCTTGGCTGCTGGACCCTCTGCTCCAGCTCTGTTTCACAACCCATCAACAACTCTGACTGGATATGAGAAAATACACTGATATTTAACTGAGGAGGAGGTGGACGAGCGCTGATGAGTGCCCCCTGTGTATAATACTAATGCATGGATCTCAGTCCGTGGATCTGGCAGGATGGGTCAGAACCAGCAGCACCGGATTCATTTTAGAGGTGGGGGGGCCGTGGGGGTTCTTGTGCGGCCCTAAATTTAATGACTGTCGGTCAGTGTACAAACTATACCAAAACACATCCATTATTACAAGCCTGTACGTCTAAATGCCTTATGTCAGCACATATAAGCACATATCACATCCAACCTTCACACACGCATCAAATCTAAATCAAAACCAAAACATGCCAGTCTGGCTACAAGAAATAAAGTCCGCATTAACAAGCGCAAAATAACCTCTGAAATACTATAACACGCATCAACAGTGCCGGTCTGAAAGAGCTGCACACTGAATAAAACGTGTTGTTTTTAATTGTTAAAATAAAATTTTTCATAATCAAATAAGTTATTTTTAATCGTTAATGTTCCTGTTCTGAGTTTTCTCTATTAAAATCTCTGCAATAATTATGGTTTACTATGTGCGAGATATGAATATTGATAAATGTATAATTAAACTTGTCAAAATGTACATTTTAAAATAAAGTAATTCTATTCTATTTTAGTGTTATTTCGTTTTTTTATAAAAAATATCATGACACAATGACTGCATTCATCACTCATTCGGGTAGTTACATGAAAGATTATAGTTTAAAATCTAGTGGTCAAAATGACAGTTTACAGCTGCTCTAGTAGTGTTGGAGTTTAGGCCCTTCTAGTGTTAAACAGATTTATTTCTTTGCATAAGAAAAATACTTCTTGTTAAAGTTTCTACATTTGTGGGAAATCGCATGTTACATTTATAGTAGGCAGCGGCTATTACGTTTGTGGAAAATGGATTACATTTGTGGGTTTATTACATTAAATGCTGCAGATTTGTAATACCTTTGTGGTTTATTACGTTTGAGGACATTATAACATTGGCGAGCATTACATGCTGCCTACCAGAGATCCAATCCTCAGCAACATCATATACAACACAGTGCCAACAATGAATAATCCAGTTTATACAGATTAGACCTTACCGCTTGGCGCATCCTCTGTCTCAAACCGGTGTAAATGGATTCTGGAACTGTTCCTTTTTTCAGTTCTGTAATGTCTAAAAATATATTGTCCACGTCTCCTTTTAGTCCATGGGCCACAGGCCAAAATTTGACTTTTCGGTACCACTCAAGGTGGCAAAACCTAGTAACATTTTTTGAAATGGTACATGTCCATAGATGATATTTTGGTATGATAACCCATCCTAAGTGGTAGCTTTGTGACAGTTATCAGCAAATGAACTTAAACACCCCCTACAATAAATAGGCCTCCAGGCGCAGGTGCATATCCTACTTTATCCTCAATTTTCAGAGCTTTACTCATCTTTTATGAGGGCATGTTTGGTAGCATTTAAAATGGTAGATTCATAGCTTTCATTTAAACCAGGTTTTGGGCCTGTCTAAAAAATACAAAGGTCACATGGGCTCTTCAAACTGTCAACAACTATTTTTCCACAATTTTCACTTAAACTGTAGTCTTTTTTATAGCAGTGTAATATGTAGGAACAACACTGACACAAATAACAAACACTGAAATACTCACAGGACTGTAACAATTCAGGAAATGTATCATTCTCCCATATTATCCTACTATGAGGGGTGATTGTGGTTCTTAAAGTGGAACATGGGCCCCGGTGAGAATTGTCAATAAATGCTTGGTATTTTCAAAGAGTCTTTATTTTAGTCCATGGGCCAGACCAGATTTCGGTACCACTCAAGGTGGCAAAACCTAGTAAAATGTTTTGAAATGGTACATGTCCATAGATGATATTTTGGAGTAGTTTGAAGTGGTAGTTTTGTGACAGTTATCAGCACATGAAGTTATACACCCCCTACAATAAATAGGCCTCCAGGCGCAGGTGCATATCCTACTTTCTGCTCATTTTCAGAGCTTTATTCATCTTTTATGAGGGCATGTTTGGTAGCATTTTAAAGGGTAGATTCATAGCTTTCATTTAAACCAGGTTTCGGGCCTGCCTAAAAATACAAAGGACACATAGGCTCTTCAAACTGTCAACAACAACTATTTTTCCACATTTTTCACCTAAACTGTAGTCTTTTTTTATAGCAGTGTAACATGTAGGAACAAAACTGACACAAATAACAAACACTGAAATACTCACAGGACTGTAACAATTCAGGAAATGTATAATCCTCCCATATTATCCTACTATGAGGGGTGATTGTGGTCCTTAAAGTGGAACATGGGCCCAGGTGAGAATTGTCAATAATTGCTTGCTATTTTCAAAGAGTCTATATTTAGCAGGCTGATCAGATCAGTAGATTTTTATCCTAATCATCATCTAATCAAGGCAACTTGACCCTGGACTATGATGATGATGATTATGATCTTCAACTTCACCCTGTTTTTATATATTCTATATTTGTGGGTGCCACAAGCTTCGAATTGTCATCTTAACAGTGCATGAAACAGTCTGTCATGGGACACATTTCACCATTTCACCATTATCTAAATTGTATATATAGGCACACAGCCAAGCAGAAAACAACACTGGAACAGAAAATATCTTCGGCAATTCAAGGAAAAAAGGAGATAGGCTGAACAACTTAAAGCCTGAAACACACCGAGCCAACTGTTGGCTGTCTGAAGCTTTTTTGGAGACTCAGACGAGTTCGGAAACAATCCTGTTCGGTGTGTTCAGCTGCATTGGAAGCTTTTGGGACCGTGTGCAGTGTTTCCTCTGCGGCCCGCCACTCCTAAATCCGCCGCTCCTTCAAATGTTTTCTTTTTTTTTCTTATTTTTTTTTTATTGTCGCAAATACACCACCACCGCATCATATCTCCACCTTCACAGCAGAGTCCTGCACTGGGTCGGGTGTCGCGAGTGCTGAGGTAAACTAGATAACTATCTTGCTCAGTATCTACTCTTTGGAGTAGACGTTAATTACTCGCGAGAGCGCGGCCTTGAAAGTGACATCACGTCAAGCACCCAGGCACCAGGTCGGAGAGTCAGAGGAGTGTCATCTTGAAAATAGGGCAATGACTCACCGGAGAAAAGGTAGACTTATTAGCTTAAGAAAACGTATAATAGATTTTATAAGTTCAATATACATTCACAAAATATTGATGGCCAGCTAAGGTTACGTAACATATGGGTAGCTTAATTAATTGGGCCCAGTGCCAACTCAACTCAGTGTCGCTAATGTGAGTAAACTAACTGATAGCATTAAGCGAATATATACACGCCATGATGTAACTGCTGACTGCATTTTCAGATGAGCTTGTTGAAATATGTCTCAAAGAAGAGAAGGCACCAGATGAAGATGACGCTAGTCAGGTATCTGCCTTTTACTGACTCAAATGATGATGGTTAGGTAAAAAATTGTGTTCACACTTGTAATCAGAGGTGATGTGAGTGTAAATTATCTAACGTTAATGTTTTATGTAATCGTATAAGACAAGTAACATTAGACAGGGAGGAGCAGTGGAACAAAGTGAAGGAGAGCAGAGTACAGCAGGGGGAGAGCCCAGTGAAGGAGCAGGAGAGCAAAGTGATGGTGCAGGAGAGAGAGATGAGAGTAGAGGAGAAAAACCTAAAGGGAAGCACAGGCTATCAGGCTGGGACCCTAAATTAAATTACATTTAAATTTAATAAAAAAAATATATATTTTATTGTTGTATTTTTTGTTATTATTTTTTATTTATACATTCAGCCTTTAAAAATCAATTTTCCATGCCAGCCATTCAATAAAAAGGGGGATTATGCTGGGCATAAAAGTAAAATCTGCAGTCAAGTGTCATTTGTTTATGTCGCCACGGCTCCCCGGAGAGCCTGCCCCCGCTGCTGAAAAAAATCCTAGAGGAAACACTAGCGTGGACAGCGTCTGCTCAAATTCAACATGCAAAGTCTGAGAACTAGGGATGTCCCGATCCGATCTGTAGGATCGGGATCGGAGCCGATCTGGGCATTTTTCCGCTGATCGGAATCGGCAATTTTGAACGTGGACCCAAGCCCGATTTTTTTTTTTTTAACGTCAGTGCACAATTTGTGGCAGAACGCAGACGCGCGCGTGGTGTTACTCTGGCAAACCTGTGAATAAAGTGTCTGCAGTGTGGAAATAACCTCAATTAGAAAGCGAAAGCAGTCCAACGGCGACGTGGAACATCTGCTATATGGCCGTTTAGCGATGCATTTTACTTCTCATTTGATACAGCATATACAAAACAAAAACTCAAAGAATACAACGTGTTCACTCGAGAGTACAGGCAAGGAGACCAAAGCAGCGAACACTCGCGGATACTTTCAGTTATGAGAAATATCCTCAGCAACATGTCCACAAATATTACAGAGAGG
This sequence comes from Sparus aurata, assembly GCF_900880675.1. Taxonomy (NCBI): domain Eukaryota; kingdom Metazoa; phylum Chordata; class Actinopteri; order Spariformes; family Sparidae; genus Sparus; species Sparus aurata. The sequence goes on along the minus strand of NC_044193.1, from coordinate 31,696,872 downwards.
GTCATCAAATTAATCTCTCTGGATAACCAGCTCATCTCCGTGGTAGAGGATCAGGGTTTTCTTCGTCACCTGGAGTTTTTGAATCCCCGGTATGCCCTACCATCTCTGCATTACATTTATTCCACTTTCGAGTTACAACATGCCGGTATATGCGCACGAGTTTCGTGGGTCTCATACAGCAGAGCATGTAAAGCAGGCAATCCAGGAGATGCTGAACGCGTTAATAGACAAGCAACCTGTCCACGTCATTTTATGTGACAACGTAAAGTACATGAAATAAGCAAAGGATCATATGGAGGTACCAAGCGTGAGCTGCATCTCACACACACTTCAGCTGGCTGTACACGAGGGTCTGCTGTCACAGTGCAGCGTCACACACTCACCTGCTAACACAAGGAAGGTGGAGGCCAGTGTTGTAATAGCATATGCAGAATAAGAAAGAGCTATATGAAAGTATATACTTTGTTTCAACAAAATAATAAAAACCTTTTAAGGAACAGCTTAGATGCAGGTACTTTTTTTCTTAATGCAGCTGTATTATCTAGGAAAATATTAGTTAAGGCTAAGTATCGGATCGGGACTCGGTATCGGCAGATACTAAATATTAAAGGACTCGGATCGGGATCGGGGTAAAAAAAACCTGATCGGGACATCCCTACTGAGAACGTTGGCTGTTGGCCATCTGAGCCACTGGTTGTGTTCTAGCTGTATGACCATTCTGATTGGTGGTGTGCTAGCGAATCAGCACAGTGTGTGGGAGGGGCGGAATTCTGTGTGCGTCACTGAACTCTATGGTGTGTGCTTTGTTTTTCTATGCACTCCAGTCCAGTAGTCAAGACAGTATGTTTCAATGCAACTTTTCTGCCAAACGGGTCAGATGAGAGGCAACGGAGTGGTCAGATAAAGGCGGTTGGCTGTTGTTTTGAGTCTGGGTAGTGTATGGGGGCCTTAAAGTGTCTGACTACATTACTGACTCAGTTTACCATGTCTCCGGTCCGGCGTCTTCATTGTTTCTGTCCTTAAAAGATAATGAAAGGTCACCCACTGGGCCACCAATTGGCTGCCAGGTAGCCCTGAGCTATCCAGAGCTCACCTGCTGAAGATTGTCTCAGTTGTGTACGGGCCCAGGAACTGTAATCCCTGGCAAAGCGAAGTGGGTCCAGCCCTGGAAAAGGCTAGACAGTGCAGTTAGTGCAGCCTGTTGTCAGTCCAGCTGGAGTTTATTAGTCAGCTTCAACGTCTGGTTCCAAGCAGTGTGCTCGGTCTAGTTCAGGGGGTGACGAGATAGTCTGTTGGCCAAGTAATTTAACAAAGAGGTCCGCAAAAAACGTAGTCAGTCGCGGACCTTCAATAGACTCCGGGAGTCCGTTTATCCTAATGTTGTTTCTGCTGCTGCAGCTTTCAAAGTCCACCGTCTTCACCTTTAGCCTAGCGTTGCTCTCGGCTAGCAGCACACCTGTCCTCCTGTGCCTGAATCCGTTGGTCCTGTTGTTCAGCGCTAGCCTCGAGCTAGTCAATCCATTGGCCGTGCTCCGTCACCACAGCCTGTGTACAGTTCAGTTTCGCTTCCTAAAGCCGGAACAGAGTTTTGAAATCGGAGGATATGCTAGCTCTGTGGTCCTCCAATAAGCTAGCAATGCTAGCTACACAGTTGTTGTCGCAAGTGGTTGAGGTTGAGGTCTCTCCCTCGATGGCCTTTTTAGTGTTTTTCCTCGATTTTGACATCATGCTAGTTTATATTAATTTAGTGGCATACTGTACACTGTCTTACTGTAGGCTAGTGGGGTTGATGAAAGAGTAGAGCAAAGATGCGGGACAAGATTGCCCTGCCATTCACATGCTAACCTATCCAGAAGTCCAGTTATTTTATAGTGGGCTAATGTCTTTTTAAAGTTACAAAAACACCGTCTGTACGCCTCAGGCACAAGATCATACACACAAAGGACCGTGCTCTTTGCCTTATCATAAACTGACTGACTGTACTCAACTGAACAGGCCTCCTGAGTCTTAACAGTTAATTTGCACTGTAACAAAATAGCATAACACATCCCTTGGCTACTGCAAAGCAACTGCAATATGCTCAAATGTGCTGAAATATGAGTCTATCGAGGAAGTCAAAGTAACTCACTGTCCACCACCGATTGTAGCCATGAAGTCTACCCAATTGCAGTCAGAACATCAAACCAGATAAGATTCCACTACAGACACATATTCGAGGCTGTAATCCAGTCAATCTCTGCTATCCGACATTCTCCACCAGTACTGGACTTGAAGTACTAGGGGGGCTATGGAACTGCCAGTCTGCAGTCAAGAAGGCAGACACCATTTCAACCTGTCCCTCCCTGCAGACTCTCCACTTCCTGGCCCTTCCCAAGAACTGGATCAACCCAGAAAACACTGCCACTCCAGCTGCCCTCTCATCTGCCTACTCATTTTCACACTCCATTTACCCATTTACTCTGATTCCATCCAGAAAGCACCTTCCCCAACTGTCACCTCCGATGGCCTTCCCTGCTTCAGCCCTCCCTCCTCAGAAGATGTTCTCACACTAGTGACGTCTAACCGTGCCAGCACCCGTTCCTTGGACCCGATTACCTCCCCCCTTCTCCAAGACATCACTCCTGCCATTCCTCACCACTCTGATCAACTCCTCACACACTTCAGGCATTATTCCAGCTCCTTTCAAGACAGGCACAGTAAAGGCACTCCGAAAGAAACCCCCACTAGATTCAGCTTACATCCGAAACTACAGACCTGTATCTCTCCTTTCATTCCTCTCGAAAACACTGGAACGTGCAGTCTATATCCACATGTCGTCCTATGTTTCAGAAAATGACCTCCTTGACTCTAATCAGTCAGGCTTCAGGACTGGTCACTCCACTGAGACGGCCCTCCTCACAGTGACTGAGTCACTCGGTGCTGCCAAGGCCTCATCCAACTCCTGATTCTCCTCGACTTATCCTCTGCATTTGACACAGTCAACCACCAAATCCTCCTCTCCACTCCAAACTCGGCTGAACTTGGCATTGCTGAGTCTGCTCTAACCTGGTTCACATCATCGCACCTTTCAGGTCACATGGAACAACTCCTTGTCCAAACACTGCTTCCTGGAAACTGGTGTCCCTCAAGGCTCAGTATTAGGTCCGCTTCTGTTTTCACTATATACTAGATTACAAGGCTCTGCAATCACATCGCATGGATTCTCCTACCACTGTTATGCTGACGACACCCAACTGTTCCTTTCTTTAACCCATCCTCCTCCAACACCCATGTTGCGACGCGCATCTCGGAATGTTTGGCAGACATCTCCGCTTGGAGTGCTGCACATCACCTCAAACTCAACGTTAGAAAAACTGAACTCCTCTTCATCCCAGGGAAATACTGCCCTCACATGGATCTGTCAGTCACTGTCGAGGATGTCACGGTATTGCCTCCGTCAATGACGAGGAGCCTCAGCACTACAACATCATTAATGTGGCCCAATCTTTGCCCTCTGCAACCTCTTCAGGATCCGGTCTTTCCTCACAAAAGATGCAACGCAACTCCTGCTCCAAGTTCCTGTCATCTCCCACTTGAACTACTGCTACTCCCTCTTGGCTGGAATCCCAACATCTGCAACTAAACCGCTGCAGCACATCCAGAACACTGCATCGCGCCTCGTTTACAATCTTCCAAATTCTTCCATGTGACCCACCTCCTCCGTGACCTCAACTGGCTTCCTGTTGTGGCCTTCAAGAATATTCAGAAGAATTGTAGTAGTAGTAATAATAATAATAGTGATAATAATCCCTTTGCTGTTCTTTCACTGGAAATGCAGAAAGACAGGCACGTCAGCACAACGTGGCTACATGGCACGCAGGCTAATGACGTTGATTGAGCAACATGGGCTATAAACATTCACATTTCCTCTGCATAAACACAAAATGTACGCTTTTAATAATATTCTTCAAACTCACACTGCCAATATTTTAGCATGCTGCAGATGGTAACTCTACTGCTTTCCTCATTAGAGAAGTACTCAGTGAAGCACTGTTTAAACACATTTAACTTGCAAAACTCTGATTTAACTTTTGTATTTGCACTACTGACAGTCTGTTACTCTTGCACAATTATTGTACATTTGTGTCGCTGAGTTTCTGCATCTTTCCATCACTTATGCTCACCTGGAAATACAGAAAGACAGGCACATCAGCACAACGTGGCTACATGGCATGCAAAATGATGACGTTGACTGAGCAACATACACGCCCACCTGAGTCACACACAAAGGACCCCTGCTGCCCAAAGTGCCTGAGTGAGCATTACTTATTATAACCACCAATTCACCTACTAAAATAGTATTGTGTCTATTGCAAATTACCATATGTCAGTGTATGAATTCGGTTGTTGAGGAACAGGAAGTTGTGGGAGGGATGTAGGCGGATGATTGACAGGCAACGATGGTCAGTGTATAGACAGCAATATGGAGAGTTGAGAGATTTGTGACATTTAGCTGTTTGGAGTGTATAGTTAGTGTGTTATGTAGTGTTTGGTGTAGTGTGTTAAGTGTGTAGTGGAGTCGTTTTTTTTTGTTTAATGAGTCAAAACAATGAGGGGACTGCTGAATATGGAGCAGGCAGTGCAGCTCTTCATTCAGCTGGAAGGAGCTCAGGAAGACCTGAGCATTGCCTGCATTTTATGGAAGCGAATTTGTACCATAATTCAAATTAAAATGCATTTACAGAAATGCTTTTTCATTTTAAGAATGTAGCTGCATTTTTTGACTCATAAATAAAATGAGTAATAAATCATCCAAATTGCATTTTCATTTTCTTCTTCAAGACTGCTCATTTTGTAACTTAATTCAAATGATAAAGAAAAGGACATTTAAGATTTAATATTCAAAAGATGGCCCAGCAAATAGGTACCAAAATTCAATTTGAAATGTCAAATTTGAAAATTAAAATGCATTAGCAGAAATGCTTTTTCATTTCAAAGTCAGAGCTGCATTTTTTGACTCATAAATCAAATTAGTAATAAATCATCCAAATTGCATTTTCATTTTCTTCTTCAAGACTGCTTATTATGTAACTTAATTCAAATAATAAGGAAAAGGACATTTTAGATATAATTTTCAAAAGATGGCCCAGCAAATAGGTACCAAAATTCAATTTGAAATGTCAAATTTGAAAATTAAAATGCATTAGCAGAAATGCTTTCTCATTTCAAAGTCAGAGCTGCATTTTTGACTCATAAATAAAATTAGTAATAAATCATCCAGATTGCATTTTCATTTTCTTCTTCAAAACTGCTCATTTTGTTACACAAAGACAAAGAAAACTGCTTTTTCGTTTTGAAGCCCTCCCCCCGCATAAAAAGGTCCAAAATTCAATTTGAATTCGCAATCCCAAGCGGCGCAGGAGAGTGACGTCAGCGGCCTCTCTTCTTCAGTGTTGCCAACATGGCGACTGTCTCGCTAGACTTAGCGACTTTTCAGACCCTCTAAGCGACATTATTTCGAAAAAGCGACTAGCGACAAATTTAGCGACTTATTCAGATCATCGGGGGAAAGGCGAGAAATAGATTATATTGTAATTCACATGCTGCTCAGAGTTATCGCAGTCCACGGCTCCTCTGCAGCAGCGCCGGGGTCTCTCCTGTCCCCTCCCGTGCGGCTGCGCAGGCGACAGGCCGGTGTGTGGGGGCTGGCTGGGGCAGGCAGGAGCGTGGATCTGATGTCGGATAGCTGCCGTTTACTCTGTTTTGATCTGTTAATGTTAAGTGTCTTTAGCAAAGGTGAGACCCAGAAGCGGACAGGAGGCTTTAGCTGGATGCATGGAGTGTTTATTGTAACACGGACAAAGTCAGAGTAGGAGGGGGTGTGCACGGGGAAGCCACGCTCCGGGGCGCCGGAGAGCTGGCAGTCCTGTCGGCACTCGGAGGAGCGCCGGGCGGGTGGAGCTGGAGCGGATTGAGTGGATTGAGCAGTGCTGCTCAGTTTGTCTTTGAAAAAAAAAAAAAAAAAAAGCAGTGGAGAAGACAATAGGCTACCTATGTATTTTTGATTCAATAAAAACTACATGAAATTGATTGTGTATCCATCTCTTATAGCCATAGACGGATTATCATGACCACGGGCCTACACACGCAAAATGTGCGCACGCAGAGGCTGTTACATAATTACATTGAATGTAATAATGTCCGCAAACGTAATAAACCTCAAACACCTACTAATACTGACCGTGCGTGCAAAATCCAGCTGCTGACCCTCCGCTCCGCTGTCACACAACGGATCCCCCGTCCGCGCTCCCTCTCTCTCTTATAATTGTTTGCCCGAAAAATAATTTCCATGAAGAAAACATCGCCAGACATTCAAATTTAAATTCCCATTTACAATACAAATCTCAAGAAATCTGGATGTATTGCTCATTTGTAAACACAACACTTATCAGTCTATAGGAATCACCAAGAACCACGAAAAGAATACCTAGCACAGTACCATTATACTTGCTGTGTGTGTGTTTATGTGAAAAAATAATAATAATAACTGTGAACATTATCACAATTAAGTTATCAATGTGCGATGTGAAGAAAATGCAAACATTACAGACTTCTAACCATTTTCTAAAAGTGTCTGTATTTTAATTGAGAATAGTTTTTTATATAAATTACACAAAAGGAAAAGAAAATGTGATTTGTTTTACCTATTTCTGCCATAAGCGGTCATATTGACCGCACATCATTTCGCGGGATTTCATACATTTTCTCTCTTGTGTCTAACTTTGTTAGCGGTCTCCAGCTGTGCGACTGTAACACAACTTTATATGAAGAAGGACTAACACTAATAGCCTAATTGATTCTTATTTCTTCCACTTACAGAACTGTTTATGACTCGAAACAATGTTATTATATATGACGTTTCTGACCAAATATCGCGGCTTCAAATGCATCAAATTCCCACATCCAGTTACGCAGGCAGCTGTCCAGGGTGCTGAACCAGGTGACAGACAAAGGCTGCACTCTGCGTTCTGATGTTTGCTGGGCAGATCTGTCCCCCTTGGTTTTTCATCCACTCTGTTGTGGGAGATCTCCCACAGAGCAAAAGAAATACACATTTTTTCTCTCTCGGCTGAACTCTGGCTTGAGCCCACTTCACCCAGGCGCGAGCCTGCAGACCCCGCTCCTGCTGACAACAGACCGGGGGAGAAAACAGACATTCCTTTGCTCAGAACCCGTATCAGGCTGTGTCTGAATATGCACGAAGATCGGTATAACGCATTGGAGCAATTTTCATACAATTTCGGATATTTAGCATGATAAAGTAATTTTAATTCAACATAGCCATTTGTCCAGCTGAAGCATAATGAGCATTATGTCATTAATATGAAGTAGGCTTGTTTTGCGGTTAATCAGCCACATGATCCGTTTTAACCCACAAAATAAAAAAGGATAAATGTGCAGCCCCCGTTTCCTTTCTGATTGAGTCCGTTCAGAGTGGGGGGTTTTCGGAATGGATGGGTTTCCCCAATAGACTTTTCGGAATAGCGGGGTCTTTGAAAAAAAGGGAAACCCCGCCATTACGATGAATTGAAGTCTATGTTCGGAACAGCGGGGTTTCGGAAAGGCGGGGCTCCAGGCTATAAAGCGGCCGGTGATTTTGTGACCCGCTGCAGGTGAGTGGGTGTGGGAGAGAGAGAGACATTAGCTTATAGCACTTTGTAGAAGAAGCTTTATAAAGTTCACTCCATTGACTTGTATTAGTTCACGGGGCTGAGCTGCCACATCCAATATGGGGTCGACGTCGACGTACGGTCCAGCTGATACCTTCAGTTTATTACCGGGAATACTGACTGTAAAGTACCGTGTGTGTTTCATGGGTCTGACTGTGAGTCTGCAGTCTGACCCACCGTCACTGCCAGCAGCTCTTCAGTGCGGCTTCATTACGATCACCGTAAATGTTAAAGAATTTCGCACTGGAAAAAAAAATGTGCGGCTGATTTAACCAAGCAAACGCGAACCATGGCTGGCTTGACCGCAGTACAGAACTGGACATGTTGGTGATTTCCCCGCTGTTTCTGAAAACATGTACCACAGTCTATGCTACCAACACAGCCTTCACACTCTCCTCTTGTCCCTTCTCTTGCTCCAGTGTCGAATAAGCACACCGCCGCCCCCTAACGTATGCGTAGCACAGTCGGTCAGACTGGGGGCTGAAGAAGAAGAGAGGCCGCTGACGTCACTCTCCTGCGCCGCTTGGGATTGCGAATTCAAATTGAATTTTGGACCTTTTTATGCGGGGGGAGGGCTTCAAAACGAAAAAGCAGTTTTCTTTGTCTTTGTGTAACAAAATGAGCAGTTTTGAAGAAGAAAATGAAAATGCAATCTGGATGATTTATTACTAATTTTATTTATGAGTCAAAAATGCAGCTCTGACTTTAAATGAGAAAGCATTTCTGCTAATGCATTTTAATTTTCAAATTTGACATTTCAAATTGAATTTTGGTACCTATTTGCTGGGCCATCTTTTGAAAATTATATCTAAAATGTCCTTTTCCTTATCATTTGAATTAAGTTACATAATAAGCAGTCTTGAGGAAGAAAATGAAAATGCAATTTGGATGATTTATTACCAATTTGATTTATGAGTCAAAAAATGCAGCTCTGACTTTGAAATGAAAAAGCATTTCTGCTAATGCATTTTAATTTTCAAATTTGACATTTCAAATTGAATTTTGGTACCTATTTGCTGGGCCATCTTTTGAATATTAAATCTTAAATGTCCTTTTCTTTATCATTTGAATTAAGTTACAAAATGAGCAGTCTTGAAGAAGAAAATGAAAATGCAATTTGGATGATTTATTACTCATTTTATTTATGAGTCAAAAAATGCAGCTACATTCTTAAAATGAAAAAGCATTTCTGTAAATGCATTTTAATTTGAATTATGGTACAAATTCGCTTCCATATTATGCAGGCAATGCTCAGGTCTTCCTGAGCTCCTTCCAGCTGAATGAAGAGCTGCACTGCCTGCTCCATATTCAGCAGTCCCCTCATTGTTTTGACTCATTAAACAAAAAAAAACGACTCCACTACACACTTAACACACTACACCAAACACTACATAACACACTAACTATACACTCCAAACAGCTAAATGTCACAAATCTCTCAACTCTCCATATTGCTGTCTATACACTGACCGTCGTTGCCTGTCAATCATCCGCCTACATCCCTCCCACAACTTCCTGTTCCTCAACAACCGAACTTGCTGCTTAGACACTTTCGTGACAAAAGCCCATTTTTACCGTTTCTTCCTGCACCAGACACAAAGCAAACGTGACGGCAATGTTAGCGAAAAAGCGTGGCGGACATTATTTACCCTAAGTCCGGTTTTGGACGTGCCGGTGGGTCCGGTCCGTCGACTTGGGAGGTGGGCCGTGTAGCTAGCGGCTAGCCACTAGCTACACGGCCCACCTCCCAACCTCGCAGCTAGCGGCTAGCGCTAGCTACACGCGAACATCCACAGATTCCGATTCCACTTTGTTGTCCGCGCATTTCCGGATCTCCTCAGACCCGAACAGACTAGGTCCAGACTCGTTTAGTCTCATTAATCCACAACAGTCAGTTTAGATGCACAGAACAGAACGGGACCGAACCGCCGGCAAAATCCAGGTCCAGCTCGCGCCGCTGCAGGTATAAATCCGCTTGTTTCTTAAGGTGGGCTCTGCAGTGATTGGCTCTCTGCACATGGCTAAGGTGTGTAGTGATTGGCTCTGGTGCGCACATGACTGTGGTGGCTCCGGTGGACAATGCTCCTGGAATTTGTGAAGCTTTTATGAAATAATTTATTAACGGTATCATTGCAGTCCAAACAAATGCGAAGTCGCACACCCTTGAACCACGCAGCAGCCATGTTGAAACTCTCAGGTCAGTCTGATCCTGATCCGCAGAGATATTTGAGGAATACGCACACACACACACACACACACACACACACACACACAGACAGAGATTCCTTGCTTTTATAGAGATATAATAAAAAACAGTTTTCAAAGCAATAAACAACCGCAACATCCTTATCAACCTTGGTAACATTACCCTGAAATATGTCAATGAGGCAAGTAAGGTTAGATGTTCACACTCGATTTTTCTACATATGTTAGATATGAATATTGTAAATTAAAGCAATTACTAATTGCCAAAAACTGCAGTTCTGTCTGTCTGTTTAAAGTATTCAGATTCACCACCAAGAACTTGTTGGAACTACTCTGTAGCCTACGTAATGTAACTTTCAAGCATTTTGAATTGAAGTTGATGCAACTCTCATTACTATCCGACGCTTGTTTTACCTTACTCTCTGGTTCTGTGTAACTTTGTATGACTTGTGAAATGCATTACATTTTTATTTTTGAAAAATGATTGATTTGTATTTATTAGAAAAAAAAAGATTCTCTCTTTCTTTCCCTCAGGGCTGAAACTGTGATGGGAAATATCATAAAGAAGAGAGGATGGAGGTAGAGTTTTCAGATTGTGTTTCTTCTTGTTTTTGCAGAATTAATTGAAAGTAATATGATATTATTAGAAGGTTCTTATTTGTTTTTTCCTTGTTTCCTAAAATTGTGTTCCTAGCTCAATGCCCTACGGGAGCACTGCACATATGGTGACATTTACTCCCCCATTTGTCTTTTTATATGTACTCTATTGGACAGTATAATCTAAGTTGTTAAAAAAATAGTTTCATTGCTGATAAAATAGCAGTAATAAAAGCTATGATTCGCAGGCTTTGACACATTGTGCTTCCTGTAGAAAAGAAACACAGGACAGAACAGAAAGAAACATTTTGTTATGTTAATATGAGTTAGAGTAATTTTAGTAATTTTAAACAGGAACACTTTAACAGTTAACCTTGAACTGACAGGACAGTGTTGAGTCTGTGCCACAGCTGTCAAGTGAAATACTCGCATAGCATTGTTAGCAGTCCTGTTTGTTGTTGTTGTTGTTGTTGTTGAGACAATAAAGTCGTTACACTCCGGCCTCTCACTGCACTCTAACAGATTTCCATTTCCATGTCATTGGATGTATGTGTCTTATGACATTTGTAAAGAAAACATAAACAGACTGCATGTTATTTGTCTGTCCACAGAAATAATCAATCCATTTTCAAGAATTTTTGGAAACCACCACAGTCTAATTTCTATTTTATTTATGTTCTCAAATGCAGACGTTCCAGTTTAGTCATCACCACCAAAATCTTCTGGGGTGGAAAGTATGCATACGTTACATTTTTCTCTCTCTATTTGTGTCAGTCTGTTACTGCAAAGCATGCGCAACATCTACCATCAATGATCTGTAATACAAGCTTTTACAGACAGTCCTCTGGTTCATACTAGGCATGGAAAGAACCCCTAACGTGCTTCTGATGTCAATCAGTGATCAGCCAACTGTCCATTCCAAAGTGTATTTGTCTTTGATAAATCAAGTCAATCTAATCAATCTTTAGCCAAGGTTTGATTTGCCATGAATACTTTATTGTGCAGTGAATATTTTAAATGTTCAGTGAATAAGCAATTAAGAAATTAACGTGTTGAGGAAAACTATACAGCATGTAACCACACAGTTAATACAGTTTGTTCACAAGCCAGTGCCAGTGCAGCATCACACTGGTGGGAATATTCAGTCTACCACATTTTAAACAGTTTAAAAAACTGTCCTGAGGGGCTAAATTGTTTGTGACAGTCCAGTTGCAAGTCAAATCGGACTCTCATCACCATCTCAGTGTCCATTAAAATGAGCCTATGAATGAAAACTAAATGAAACTATTTAAATAAATAAATGTTGCAAATCATCCTTAGGATGTCTTGTATGTTCTGGACAAATCTCATTTTACTAGTGAGGCATACAACCAATCACAAAAATTGACAAATTGGGTCTGAGGGCCAAACTTTATAAATTCAAAGTATTTGGAGGATGGCTATAGGATTTGAAAGGTCCCATGAGATGTCCCCAGAAATTCCATGACATGAAGTAGGAATAGTTATAAATTCTGGGTGAGTTGGCATGGAATGACCTGCATGCATTTCGTCACTTTGGTTTTGATTTAAAAAAAAATAAATAAATAAAAAGTTTTTTGACAGATGTTTTGTGTTGGAGGGAAACGCAGAGTAGTTTAAAAGGAATGCTTTACGTTTTCGCCCTATTTCCCAACTCTGCGATTGGTTAACAATTGCTCTCAAAATTGCAACATCTTATCCACTCTGCCAAGTCATCTTCTGTCTGTAGGGCCATCAGTGGCAAGTGCTAGATTTCCCTTGTGGTCCTAGAACATCCAGAATCAATCTTAATATTTTGTCAATATGAAACGATTGCTCGTCAACAGGTAACCACATCCACATTAAACCATCTACCTTCCCAGGTACTGACAGAAAATATCATATTTAAAAAAGAGAAACTTAGTCACATTGTAGTATTTACATTGAAATTCAATTCACATTGAAAAAGCAAAGAGCAACATCAAATGGAATTCTACACACTGGAGTTCTGAAATGAAACATGTTTGTTTTTCAGAGCAGAAATGGAAAGAGGATTATCTAGAAAACATATAATCGAAGGTAAGGTTTGAGAAGGTGCACAACAAAGTTGTTTAAAGGTGTCACCATCGCATGCTTGTATGCATTTATTTAACATTTATAGTACAATAAATATCTAACTATCTTTATGAAACAGGTCTAAGGGCTTCACTAGAGAGACTTCAGCTGGAGTACATAGATGTTGTTTTCGCCAATCGACCAGATCCAAACACACCGATAGAAGGTGGGTGTGCTTATCCTGCAACAGATCACAGTGACAGTGTTTATGTGAGGACATTATTTGAGCTTTGACCTGCAAACTGTGCAGGTTAAAATGGAAGGTATATATTTATAAATAAGACATGATCACCTGTTTCAATTTACAAATACACCATGAAATATGATACGATATATTACATCATATAATTTAGATATTATAGCAGCCAGTCAAACAGGCTTCATCTCATTTCTCTCTGCCACAGCCATCCCAGATGAAAGACTGACAGCTCTGTCTTCATCAGTCCAGGTGCATGACGCACCACACCAGTGTGCAGTGCAGCAGGCTCTGAATTACCAGCAGCACTTGAGCACTTGAGCCAGAACTGCCTAGAAATATTATTTACGTGAAGCTGAGATAAATCATACAAATATTCAAATGCTATTTGTTTTCTGTTATTTACTCAATAGATTTGTGCCAAGTCTGTTCATCTAAAGGCCCCTACACACCGCCCAGACATCCAACTGCCTTATCCGACCACTCTCTGACCACTCTGTTGCCTCTCATCTGAACCGTTTGGCAGAAAAGTTGCATTGAACACACTGCTTTGACGTGCTGCCTGCTCCACTGTAGCGTGTACGTTCTGCGCCTGCGCAAGATGCAATAAGCCTCGTTAACAGCGGGCGGCGCTAGTCTCGTGCCAGTAATCGAAAACATGAAAACAGGAAATGACGGAACGAAGTGCATAGAAAAACAAAGCGCACACAGTATTGAGTCAGTATTCGTCCCACACGAGAAGATGTTTGTGGACTAAATACTTGGCATACGCGAAAGATGACTATGGTTAGGCTGACACTCGCATTGTGTGCTCTCGGGCTCGTTATGACACGAAGCGTCATCATTGTCACTTCCGCCCCTCCGAAACACCGCGCTGATTCGCTAGCACACTGCCAATCAGAGAATCAGATGGCTCAGACGTCCGACAGCCAACCTCCTCAGACTTCGCATGCTGAATCAGAGTCAACAACGTCCGTGCGGCTCCGAAAGCTTCCGACGCAGCTGAACACACCGAACAGATTTGTTCCGAGTCTCCCCAAACGCTTCAGACGTCCAACGGTTGGGCTGGTGTGTTCCTGCCTTAAGTGAACATCAAGTTAATATTGATATTAATATTAAAGGTCATATTGAACACATTTTTATGTTGAAATCATGAAATAAATCACATCTATTGAGTTTGTATAAGGATAAAGAATGAAGTCATGAAATCTTTTCCTTAGAAAATTATGATTGTGCTTTAAACATTTTTAGATATTGTTGCGTAAAGGGTATGTCTGTGTAAGAAATCTGACAGTTGTTTCCAGCATCTGACAAAGGTTTGTCAGCCAATACTGTAACTTCCCTGCGATCACCTGGTAACCATGTTTCGTCATCAACACTCTTTGGTAGTTGCCAGTTTGTGGGGAGAACGAAAGTAAAAATGGCTGAATTCTACATGCACTTTCATAAAAAGGACTGGAGCTCAAATAACTGAGCTAACCTGATTTGAGGGGAATGACAAAAGTGAAAATAGGAAACATTAATTATGTGGCATTTATGTATATTGCAGTAGTTCGGTTGAAGCGCCACCCCAGAAACATTAAAAATTCCAGGTCTTGGCCTGAGTAGGCCCTGCTGTGCTAAGTTGCGTTGTATACCAACTTGTACTAGAGAATTCAGGAAACAGTCTTCATTCCAGATCAGTGTTCTCCAAAAGTGTCAGAATTTCTGTTGAAAACTTTGTGAAAGAAGCATTTCAGAAAACACACGAGAATTAAAGGGCCTTTGTCAGCTGCCTTGTGTTCATAAAACTTGAATCTCCCAATGACTTCACTATGTGGAGGCATGAGGGAGACATTTGTCGTATGATAATTCATTGAAAAGTTGGCCAGTGGCTACGTGAGTGGGATACCTCAACCAAGTCTCTCATGCCCAGGCCAAACTTTGTATCTCAGCTAATTTGGGCTGTTTTGGCAGAGACGGTTAGGGCAATGACCCATGTCATCAACCAGGGGATGGCCATGTATTGGGGGACGTCACGATGGACCTCCATGGAGATCATGGTAAGTGCACACACAAGTCTCAAAGTAGCCAGTAAATGCATTGATGGATCGATCTGGTTCTTTGTTACTGATATTCAACACTTCTTCAGTAGCTGCCAGGCCAAAATGAATTCAGGATGTAATGACCACTGTCTCACTCAATACAACCGCTTCAAACTTCAACTAGTTTAAGATGCTGCTGCAGGACTACTCTAACTCTCACTTTTAAAGCACATTTTGGCTTAGCCCTCTTATCATATTACTGACTGACTGCCCTCTTATGAGCCTGAAAGCAGCCTGAGATCGTTCGGTGGGGCTCTGTTTGTAATTCATTTGGGGTCAGAGCTCCATGTTTCTGGACAGGCTGCTGAGAGAGATAAGGAATGATGGCCCTGTTTCATCTGTTGAAAAGCTTTCTTTTGAACTGTACAACTGCCTTTTTATCAGATTTTTCTTTTCTTTTTTTTCTTTTTTTTCATGTCTTTGTAAAGCACTTGCTTTTTGAAAACTATTGTTTAAATAAAGGGTTAGTCTTTCTTTGAATGGGTCAAAAACTGTAGATAATTTACTTAAATGGTGCATAACTGTTCAGTAATCGTTCCGTGTTTGCTGTAGGAGGCGTACTCGGTGGCGCGACAGTTCAACCAGATCCCACCCATCTGTGAACAGGCAGAGTACCACATGTTCCAGAGGGAGAAGGTTGAAGTGCAACTCCCAGATCTCTTCCACAAAATAGGTGAGCAGCTGCCGTAATCTCGATAGACAGAATAATAAAGAACCTAGCCTTTTCGTTAGTATTATGTATTATGTGTGTAAGATATTGAATTTGTGAGCTGCTACTGAATGTTAATTTTGTTTTGAGGAGCCAGAATATGGCCAGAACTTTAGTTTGAACAATCAAGAAATGAATTTTATCCGCAGAATTTACAGAGACAAGACACACAGTGTGTTGACATTATACAAAAGACGTCTATGTATCTACTGAACTAACTAACATTAGCTAGCTACAGCCAAGGACTGCTAACAAAAAGTAGCAGTTGTTGGTTACTCTGGTGATATGCTGCATTTTCTGGATATATTACGCTAGTTATACCTTTAGGGCATGGGATTCTTTTTTAAAGTATCACTGATCATTACTTTAAATCTAGAGGCTAACCCTGTAATATGTGATTTGGCCCACTACCTCCAGGTATTGGAGCTATGACATGGTCTCCACTGGCCTGTGGGATCATCTCAGGGAAGTATACGAAAGGGATCCCCCCTTATTCACGAGCCTCGCTCAAGGTAACAGTTCTCCTTATGTTCTTCTATTGTGTGATATCCTTGTGAATATTTAGCCTGTGTCTTTTACATCTGATTAATCCTTGTCTTTACCCACTGCCTTTGTTTTACCTTTTTCAAATTCTAACTAGCAATCAGAAGTAAACTCATTAGCGAGCAAGCAAAAACATTTTTAAATAGAATAGATATGTTCGACCAAAATAAATTACAAGTAAGTTCTCACTTTAGCTCCCATTGTATTTAGGCACGCAAAATACTTGTGTTGATGAGTTGAGGTTTGAGGTGCTTGAGGTGAACGTGGTGCTCACATCTGAATCACAATTTGATTTTGGAATAGATTTTTTTCAAAGGAGCAAATTGGTTTGAACTGATTCTGAGTTTTACACTTTGATATTGATGAGGGAGGAATCATTAAAAGTTGTTGTATTCCTCAACCAAGACCTGTTCACACGTAACAGTGTGACAAAGAGCGGCCTCACTGAAGAAAGAAATAAGTACTGGGCAGGTCATCCTTTGTTGCATTCTGGATTGGAAACACTACTAGTATCTTAAGCCCTCAGCTCTGTCATGTGTTATTTGCAACAGGGCTATCAGTGGATGAAGGACAAGATCCTGAGTGAGGAGGGGCACCGTCAGCAGGTGAAGCTGAAAGAGCTGCAGGCAGTTGCAGAGCGACTAGGCTGCACTCTGCCCCAACTGGCTATTGGTAAAAACAAACTGTCTTTACCTCAGTCATATCCTTCAGGGTAGTTTTCCATGTTTTCTTTTACAATAACTTGATTAAACTTCATCACACATTACAGAAGACTTTATCTATGGTTTGACTAATTCTCATATATCATAATGATGTCTTTTATTTCCTCTGTACTGTGGTAACCTGTTACTAGAGGAGCTTTATAGATATCCTCCATGTCATAACTTTTATAGCTTTGTGGATCACCCAAAGTATGACGGCTTCAGATAGGACAGTAATGATATTGGACAATGAATTTGCTGATTTTATTGTTTATCAGCTCACAAAAAGTATGCCAATTAGTGGGTGTGTCACGATCTCGATTTTAAGTCAGAAATCAAAATACCATCACAATCTCGACCTTTGGTGGAATTGAGGATTTAGCCATACCCCAAGTGTCGCTTCCGGGAGGCGTGCCAAGAAGGAACAAAAAAACACAGCATGTTGTAGTGAATTCATGTTGGATCCTGGCAAGGCAACAGAGTCAAATTTTGGACAAACGCAGCCCGACACCACGTTGCGGTGGCCAGTCACATAAGTTGGCGATCAAACTACGAGTGAAGGCACAGTGGAGTGTAAGAAATGTGTTGTGTGTATTCACTCAGTTTGGCTTTGTGCAGAAATTTAAAACACATCAGTGGATGCTGACAACCACTTCTGGACCGGCATGTTTAACCTACTGCGGCAGAGGCATGACAGGAGATCATAAACAGTGTAGAACAGGTCAGTCGCAGGGCACGTGATTTAGCATGAATAAATACTGCAGAGGAAGGCAAAAGACAATTCTCTGTGTAGCATTAAGTATCACTTTCACGTCAGACCGTTCTGATGTACCAGTTTAAAACACAGTAATGACTGTAATGACAATGTGTTGATGAGGACAAACAATCACTAGTAGGTCTAGAAGTCACTTTCTGTAGAAGGTTTGTTAAGTTAAAGGTAAAACAGTCAGTTGGTCTCCTGCAAATCTACCCAACCACTAGATGTATGTACACTCTCTCACACACACACACACACACACACACACACACACTAGTGACTTCATTAAATAGAGTAATGACATGTTTTGTTGTTTATGGAACGTGTCAATTGAAAGATGAAACATGTATAATTTCATCTCTAAAGTTACACAGTCATGCTTCAAAGTGCTGGTCCATCCGAATGAGCTCAGTACATAACTATACAGGTAGTTTATGCTTTATTTGTCCAGGCTCCATTTTATTTCTTTTATCAGAGTTTGTCTTGCCTCAGACAGTTGACTTATAACAATAAGCATCCATGAGTATGGTGGACTGATACTGCCAAAATAAAAAAGAAAGAGCCTAATCAGTGGCTCAAAAAGAAAAGTAATATGCTGTTGGTCCGTTAACTCAGTAACTCACTTAAATTAACTCTTTCTGGACCTGAAACGTTTACCTCATCTCAGGCTTAACATACATAGAGTTTACAGTAAATCTGTTTCTGAAGTAAAGCCCATGAGTTCATTCAACAATTGCTGCTGAGCGACTGCATTCAGCTTTTCTTCCTGTGCTGCAAATTCCCACAGCGTGGTGCCTGAAGAATGAAGGGGTGAACTCTGTTCTGCTGGGAGCTTCCACAACTGACCAGCTGATGGAGAACATCAGAGCAATACAGGTCAGAAGACATACAGGTGGACAACAACATTAAATGGTTCCAAACAGTCTCGATTAGTCAGTGTTTGGAATGCTTCAGGTCCACATAAAGTTTTTTCCCCTGAGTGCCAGTGTCTTTTTTTCCAGTGTTTCTGAGGAGAGCATGCTGCTAGAGAAAAAGTGTTGCTCCTAGAAGGCTTCGTCAGAGTGTTCTGCCTTTTTTCGCGTGTCCATTCCGAGGGCTTCAAGTTGAAAATCTCTTTTCACTTTTCAGAAAGGCACGGGTGGCATCACTATTGCTCCTTTTCGTTTTCCTGGAAACATTAATGATATTCATCCTATTTTTGTTTCCTACGGATCATGTCATGCATCCACTTCCTCCTTGCTCTCCACTGATAGCTGGAGCTGTGACAGTGTGGACATCACCACTATTAAGCTTGTCATCCACTAAACCTTATGAGGGCAAGCGCATCCTAAAAAAGAAATGATGGCAAATACAAAATGAACAGCTGGTAAAGCAAAAAGCAATAGGGACAAATACAAATAAGTATTCAATCCATTATTGCCTTTTAGTTGTGGTCCGTTTTCAAATGGACTTTTTTAGATTCAGACCAAAGTCACATGGACCTACAGCCTCAGGATTGTTGGGGAACAAAAGGTGAGCTTTAATTAAACAAAGCTGAATGCAACAAAACAGCAAGACAAAGTAGCAAAATAAAACAGTTCAAGAAAGTGCAATGAAAAAGGCAAAGTAAAAATATAGGAAAACCAGAACTCACAATCCGAAAAACACATTCCAATGGGAAGACTGGACCAGAGTCCAACTGAAGCTGGTCAGGAGGGGGGCCAAAGTCCAAGTAATGCTGGGAGGGTGGAGTCGAGGGCTGAGACCCTCAGGAGGACGACGGCAGGGTCGAAGGCTGAGACGATTAGGAGGCTGATGGAAGGGGCGAAGGCTGACACGATCAGGAGGCCGAAGGCGGGTACGAAGGCTGAGACCCTCTGGAGGCTGACGGTGAGGGCGAAGGCTTAGACCTTCTGGAGGCCGATGGCGGTGGCGAAGGCTGAGACCCTCTGAAGGCCGGCGATGAAGGTGTAGGCGCAGGCTGGCAGTCTCTGGAGGCCGGCGGCGCAGGCTTTCCAGAGGCCAGTGGTGAAGACGAAGGCTGAGTCCTTCAGGAGGCGAAGGTGCAAGCCCTCTGGAGGCTGGGGGTGTAGGCTGGGATCTACTGGAAGCCGGCGGCAGAGATGAAGGCTGAAACTTTCTGGAAGCCAAACTGCCAACTGAACAACCCTCCTGGACCTTGCCAGGGCCACTGAAGGAGGATTACTGGGGAACATCAGCCTGGGAGCTGACGAAGGTTTTACAGGGAGGTGGCGGCCTGGGAGCCGACGGAGGTTCACAGGGAGGTGGCGGCCTGGGAGCCGACGGAGGTTCACAGGGAGGTGTAGGCCTAAGAGCCATTGAAGGACAACTAGGAGGTGTCAGCCTGGGAGCCAACAGTGAGTGGCCGGACTCAGCCGGGCCTCCGACCGAGGAACAGGAACAGGTGTCTGTTGTGCCTCTGACTGGGAGCCCTTGCCAGGTGTCGCCTGGACCGCCGGCGTAGCAACACTGGCAGGTATCGGCAGGACCACCCACAGAGGAGCTGGAACAGGACTCGGCCGGGCCTCCGGTGGAGGTGCTTGGACAGGACTGGGCCGGACCTCCGGTGGAGGGGCTGGGACAGGACTAGGCCGGACCTCCGGTCAATGGGCTGGGACAGGACTGGGCCGGACCTCCGACCGAGGAGCAGGGGCTGGACTTGGCCCGGGCCTCTGACTGAGGAGCAGGGACAGAGACTTCTGGGCCGCCGGCTGAGAACCACTAGAAGGTGTCGACCGGGCAGCCGACGGAGAACCACTGGCAGGTGTCAGCCTGGGTGTCAGCCACGCCATCAGCAGAACAAACCTGGCAAGCGTTGGCTGGGCAGCTGACAATGGAGCTAGGGCTCCAGAGCCAGAGTTCAGGGGGCCAGGACACGACCGGGAACATCGCTTTCTTGGTGGGGGTACGTTGTAGGCAAGGCAGGGTCCCCAGAAAGGGTCTGCAGATGGTTTGTCTGGGGTTGAGACTGAGGCCTGGGCTGGTAGCAGGGCTGGGGCTGAGGCCTGGGTTTGGGCTGGTAGCTGGGCTGTGGCTGAGGCATTGGCTGGGGCTCCAGAGCCTGACTTCAGGGAGCCAGGACGCGGACGGGCTCGTCGCTTTTTCGGTGGGGGCACTTTGTAGGCCAGCCGGGTTCCCCAGAAAGGAGACATTTCAGCAATGGCAGGCCCTGGGGAGGACGGGAGGCCAACAGGCTGGTGGCTAGCAGTAATATGAGGGGCCCTGCCAACAGGATTCATCATGAAGTCCTGATACCAGCGAAAAATTTCTAGGCCAGTAACTGCTGGGTCCATTTTTCTTGGTACGTCGATTCTGACACTGGGGTTTAAAGGGGATAGCTAAGGAGATAGGAGGTGGACCCAAATGCAGTTACTCACAGAACAGGATTGAGGGGGAACAAATGCGAGCTTTAATTAAACAAAGCTGAATGCAACAAAACAGCAAGACAAAGTAACAAAATAAAACAGTTCAAAAAAGTGCAATGAAAAAGGCAAAGTACAAATCAAAAATCAAGAACTCACAATCCAAAAAACACATACCATGGGGAGACTGGAGACAGAAGGAACTCTGGAAGGACATGGCACAGACAGAAGCAGAAGCAGGAACAGAAGCAATGAATGGACAGACACCAGAGGGAAGACAGCTGCTGTGTCCCAATTCAGGGACAGGAAGAGGAGAAGCGGCTCTGGTTTATCTCTGGCTATGGAGGACTATGGAGAGTTAAATCTGTTATTGAACCCACAATAATGTTATCAATATTATCATTATTAGCCAGCTAACAGCTATTGCTATTCAGATCATCATCACACTAACATTTGTCACAGTGCTGAATCTCATGACTAACATATCCATCATAAATTTTAACCTCACCTGTGAATTTCCAGCCTCTCTTTCAGCTTCTCCTCCTCTATCTCCTCCAGCCTCTCTTCCTTCATCTGCTCCAGCCTCTCCTTCTCTACCTCCTCCTGCCTCTCTTCCTCTACCTTCTCTGGCCTCTCTTCCTCCATCTCCTCCAGCCTGTCTTCCTTCATCTGCTCCAGCCTCTCCTTCTCTACCTCCTCCTGCCTCTCTTCCTCTACCTTCTCTGGCCTCTCCTCCTCCATCTCCTCCAGCCTCTCTGCTGTCTGTCACCTTACAAAAATATGTTGATGCATGACATATGAACAGATACATTAGGGATACAATAATCATAGAGCTTGATGGTACAGTTATTGCCTGAGCAAAAAGGCTTTAACTAAATAATGATATTACCTAATATAAATTAATTATATTTTATAATTATAAAATCACACGATCATCTAGAATGTAGTTTTTTTGTATTTCCACCACAAAGTTTCTTCATTTGTGTTTTTAAACCGTTGCTCACTTCTACACAAATACATGAAAATAAGAATGAAAAATAACTTTAAAAAAGTGTATCTCTTTGGCATTAAATATTTTAAATCACTTATTACTATAAGATTACTTTTATTCAATATCTGTATTGTTGAGCCTCTACCTATAAACCCTTGAAGTAACTTACACTTTGACTCCTAAAGAAGTCTCTTATATTCAGCACACACGCACGCACACACGTACACTCACGCAAACAGACACAAACACAAATGTAAATGACACCACTGATATTAAAATCCGTCTAGCTGACGTGACCCAGGAAGAACAAATGCTGAACATGTTGACAACTTAGACTCGCAGTTGCAGATAACATGCACTGCCTCTCGTCCGGTCCAACTAGCAGGTTGCATGAAGCTTTTACAAGCAGAAGGAGTGACAGCGTGGACAGCCAATCACAAGTAAGTTAGCTAGAAACCGGCAGCCGATCAGGGAGCGATATTTAGGCTAACCCTTTGTGTGCCATAATCATTGACTAAACACTATGGACAGCAGTTGTATTGATAATGAGTACACAGTAGCGGCTGAATATTGTTAGAGACGTGTCCCTAGTGTCCCTACCCAATTCTACGCCCATGGCCACATATGGTTTTATTTTAATTTTAAAGGCATTATTCCTATATAAAGTGTTTGGGAGATACTTTTCTTTGTTGTAATTATTAATATAAATATATACTAGAAATTGCCTCTTTCTTAAGAAATTCTTAATGGCATGGCAGCCGTCGATCGAGTCATAACTGCAAACCCAGTTGATGGATGATGTGGTTGACAGAGGAGACTGGACCCTAGAGATGGAATTTATGGCTCTTTGAGGGGAGCCGGATCTTGGTGAGCCATTCCTTTCAAAGAGCCGTTCAAAAAACTGGCTCATTTGACTGATTTTTAAATGTTTTAAATTTTAAGAGGCCAGCCTGGTGGTCACTCATTTTATCTTGGAAATAATCACTGGGAGGTATGATGGGGTGAGATTTGGAACAAAACTGTCATCCTCCTAATTAAGACCGCTGCAGCTGCTCTGCCTTCCGGCAGGGGCAGTCACTGAGCAAAGGAGGAGCACACAGTGATATTAAAAAAAAGAATAAAAAAAAAGAACGGTTCCCAGCTGCGACTCGGATCCCATCGTTCATGTTAACGAGCCGTTCAATAGAATCGGTTCTTTCGTGAACGTCACAACACTACTGGACCCCAAACACCCTGAGTACCGACCCAGATGATGTCTTACTCACACCATCCAGCCCAGCAGCACTGCAGGGACTCCTGCTCAGCCTGTTACTGTACATCATCTGTAACTGTTTTAATATTGTTTTTAATAATTGATTTTGTTAATAGTGAATAATAATCTGTAAATAGTTATTTATGCTGTAATTTTGTAAATAGTTGTAAATGTACGTTTAAATACGTACACATACAATTGTACATTTAAAAACGAGATCTGCGCCACTTGAGGTTTATTTATTTCTTCTCTTCGGGCGCGCAATGAATCTTGGGATATGTGAGACCACGAAGGGTGCACGCTCCAAAAACAGGTAAAAGCAGGACGCATTTGTGGGATGCGTTATGGGAACCCTTTGAATTGGGACATCCTTCCTTCACGCGGTGTTGTGACGTAATTGCACTTCGAATGCGCACTCAAATGCATACTCAAAGTTTGCAGACTCTGAATTGGGACACAGCCAGCAACTATATACACAGACACTAATGACATGAGGAGGAACAGGTGAGGTGGCGCAGCAGGTGGGAACACTTTGGCTGATGAGCAGCACACTGAAAAGCGTAACAGACAGGGGGAGACACGCACCAAGAATGAAGGGAAAGACAGGGAAGAACACAGGACACTGAAAGGAGACAAGAGGGCATAGAATTCAAAACAAAAGAAACAAGAAGACACAGAACCATGACAATTTATTGTTGTTCCTTACACTGTCTCTGTCAAGATACCTGGACACAGCATCTTTAATAACCCTTTGGCGGCTTTTGTTCAGTGCTGGCTGGTAATCTGCAGAGATATGGACTCGAGTGATTATGACTTGGACTACAGTCGTACTGAATTACTGTTTTGATGAATTAGAACTTGAATGGACAGAAAATAAATGGCTTTAGACTCAACTTGGAAGTTAAAGACTTGTGACAAGACTTGTCTTGAGACATGATAACATGTACAGTTTGTCTGTGTACATCTTATGTTTCAGTTCTGTTGTTTGTTATAAATGTGTTGATTTTTACACAGTTGGTTTTGCACTTGGGTCAGGTATTTAAAGTAGTGTGTCAGGCATGCCCAAACACACAACAAATTCACAATGACACTGATGACAAGCAGATGGATTGTTTTCTTTTCTCTTGGTCCAGTTAAAATGAAGGCTTTCACAACAGCTGCAATGGTCCTTCTTGATACTCAGAATTAGACGCCTGACTCTAATAAAAGGCAATTTCAAGTAAAAAACTGGTTCTCTCTGCATTTCAGATAAATACAAGAATTGAGTTAACTTTTGTCTCATCTTATTCCCCAGATTCTTCCAAAGTTATCTCTGTCCATCATATCTGAAGTGGAGAACCTCTTGGGAAACAAGCCCTACAGTAAAAAGGACTTTCGATCCTAGAAGCACCAGTGATGAACTGTCACTACGTCACTACGAAAAATGATGACTATGAACAAGAGACAGCAACACACCCATGCAGCGAACAGAGAATCATCTGGACCCTGTTTTCAAAGGACATATCAGTCAAGTCAATAATCACATTTGCACTTAATGCCACTTAATAATATCAGGTTTACAATATGCAGTTTGAGTATTGCCCTGATTGAAACAACTCCGTAGGAAACACTGTGTTCAATCAGCTGAGTCACTGAAGCACTGAAAAACACTGACTACAGGTTGTTGCCTCAGCATGTCACATAGTGCAACTTACAAAATAAATGTGTTGGATTTATATGTAATTGAACACGTGGTAAACCTACTGAGCACAAAACATTCAGCTATTGTAGTGTCATAACATGAGTCTTGCTCAAATGCTGTGAATACTAGTATTTTAATTTAACTTTAATTTTGAATCACTCTTTTCCAGACTTGTTTAGTTTTAGTTTTTCACAGTTTGGGCATTTTGTTTTAGTTACATGAATATAGCAATGTTTTAATCAATGCATGTTTTATCTTCTGTTGGACCTTTATTAAAATCTTTACTGTGACCTTTTGTCAAACACTTTTCAGTGAAGCCTGAAGTTTTCCCTGAAAAAAGTACAATATCCATAAGACGATGATAACATTTCACAGAGAACAGAATTCAAAGCTCTTTTTATCTTCTAGTTAGTTACGTATGTAATATATGGACAGAAATTTAGTTCGAAACAAATAACATTTTCAACAGATTGTGAAGAGACAACAGTAATGATGTCATGTAAAAGAAATCTATGTACTGTGTTGCAGAAATGTGTACTGAAGTTAGCATGCTAACCAGCTAGCCTCTGCCTCTCCTGTCTCGCAAAACCACTATAAACCTCATGAGGCGATAGTTCGACACCCCCTATAGTTTCTGTTAACAAACAAGGATAGTTATTATACACCCTGCGATCAGCTGGCGACTCATCCAGGGTGTACCCTGCCCTCGCCCATAGAGAAACTGGGATTGGCTCCAGAAAACCTGCGACCCCTTGAAAGGGGGGATAAAATGCAGTAACATCCCATGCGACCCTCACGGATAAGCGAAAGAAAATGAGATGAGAGATTCTAAAGTCTAACCATGTCAAGTGACATTAAAACAATAGGACTGGGACTTCTGGGAATGGGAATTGACATCCAATAAAGATATTTACAAAGTGTAAACACTCTGAGTCTCTGTGACATTTCTGAAGAACACAACATGCAATTTTGCTTAAGAGATGGCTGCATTGAAACAACTGGCAGAAAATACACCAAACCTGTATAATAGACACTAACTTCTGAACAATTATGACTTGTTTTCTAATATTTAATCATGGATGGTACACTAGCAGAGATAAGAGCTTTTTTAGCAGGAAGAATATATGTGATAAAAACATACACTGAGTACAGTTTAATTTCAATTATTTGGCCATCTGGTCTGAGCAACAGGAATAAGGAAACCTCTCAATTATAAGCATTAGACTCATTTCAAATGACACTTTTTAGTAAAATGTGATTTCTGTTTTATCAAAAAACAAATAAAATTGAATAATGGGCCCTCGCAGTCCATACGCATTGGGGCATGCTGCATACCCGGCCCTATTGCCTGCTTATTGTATACGCATGTCTTAACTGTCCATGTTTCGGACAGTGCAGGAAGGGGTTAAATGTCATTTCCTGTGTCCAACATGTGGAGCTGTGACTACGACTGTATATTGGCCTATGTGCTCAGGGCTGGACTGTTATCAAACATGTGAAGTTTGGTCAAGATAGGAATGAGGAAATAGTTCCTTTATAATTTGTTGGCCCTCTCCTGCCGGTCATAATACGCATACTGAATTTCATTCATGTATGTACATGTAGGAGGTGGGGCTTTTTCAATAATCCAGGGGGCGCAATAGAGTCCCGTGGTGACACTTTTCACCAGCTATCGTCAGGAGGGCATTGGCAACAATTGTACCAAGTTTCATGTTTATCGGTCCAACCATTGTGGAGATATAAAATACTTCAATTTAAAGAGCGCCACCTACTGGTCATCAGCCAAGATTTTGCAGAGAGCCTTAGGGACTCATAGGGAAGTAGTATCATGAGTTTCATGTCATTCGGACTGACCAATGTGGAGATATGCAACACTTCCTGTTTGGAGCGAAATCTGCAGGAAGTTGTTATTTAATAACTTGATTATTCTTTGAAAGATCAAAATTCTTTTAATAACTATTTGTCAGGAGTATCCACAGATGCTGTGTGCAAAGTTTCATGCACATTGGTAAAATCGTCAGGGAGGAGTTCGAAAAAGTATTTGAATGTGCGATAAAGTATATGGGAGTTATGAGGCAAAAACGCAGTTTCCTCAATTAAGCACCACCTAGTGGTGGAAATTCACAACGACAATAGATTATAACATTTTCCGGAAGGTGTAACCTATAGTCGAAGTTTGGTGAGTTTTTGGGGTATGTTCATGCAGTGAAAGATGTGATCATTTGGGACAAAAAGTTGCTAAGCTACAACATGATTGCTCAGATGCAAGAACGGTCCTGAACAACATTAGTTATAATGTTCTAGGAACAACATCACATTGACATCAAATGCATCGCCCTTCATGCATCTACTTGAAAAGTAAGGGTGTGTTATGGATGGCTGTGTGTGTGTCTGAGAGTACACACTGCATACTGTTATGTACCTGCAATCAGAATTTGCTTATTTATTGACCACAATCTTTCTACTATCATAACATGCTTGTTGACATGCTCAGATATTGTGGGAAAACAAGAAATTGAGGAATGTTGTTACAATCCAGGATTTCTAAATAGACCACAGCCAACCGGCCTCCGGCGTACGTGGAAGCATGGTAGCCCAGCCAATGTCGTCTGTAGTCTCGATCCCACAAACGGGCTCACTATTTTCATTCACCATCAAACCAATTAAACTGTTTTGCCATTTGCTCTATATGTAATTTAAAAAAGTGTAGAAAAAAAGCTTAAACTGGATAAACTATACTAAATTGATTAAAAAAGTGAGTGATAATAAATCATGTGTTGATAATGGACAAGGTTTGCTGAAACTTCAACTCTGATGAACTAGAAGGGTGAAGATACTAAATGCCTTTGTAGCAACAAATGTACCAGCCAAAATGATCTTCTCCTGACAACTTGGTCACAGCTAAACATAATCTTAGATCAGTTGGGTTTGTCCACCACAAGCCTCCTGAAATCCTTCACTCTTGAGGAAAAACAGAGTCGACTTAATCTGAGAATGCAGTCACGTAATCTGAGGTGGGATGGGAGCTTTGCAGCCAACGATCTGAGGCCACTGCTGCGGGGTTCAATTACCTCTGTTGAGCCCATGATTCCCTGCTGTTCAGTGGGCCTTCCCTGAACCTGAATGGTGTGCCTAATAATGTGGCCACTGAGTGTTTTTTTATGACTGCATACAATTAAAGCTATCATCAGTAATACTGTCAACACGTTTGTCAGAGATAACCACCAGACTCACACCAGTAACGTCATTGGTCACGCCTCTTTAGGAGCCGCAGCTCCGGCTTTCTGTGTGAATTACACAGCTGAAGGTGGAGATGCTTCGCTCTGTGTGAATCACCATCGGCGGAGAATTGCCAAACCACCACTCCGCAGATAATGCGGAGAGGCTGTTTAAAAACGGCTACTGTCTCCTGTTAGTATGCCACATACCTTGCTGTAATGTTTGTTGGCAGTGCTTTTTTTTCATATTCAGAACTTTAATGAAAAGACTGATGAATACCTGTGGAGATGGCACACGTCCTGATGAAGACGGATGTACGAGAGGACACTCGTCCTTTCAATTCAGATACTAAGAGTGTATTTACCTCTTTAGTTTGGTTAATGCTGCATTTCAATGCTTACTAAGAGTGTATTAATGTTCTTTGGAGTCACGAAGAGGTGACAAAGAAATAACTGCATATAAACATCATTAGTGTTATTAAACTGCCAACTGACTGTATATTATGAATATTTACTAACATGTAGAGACAGGAGGAAAAGGATGCATTTCATACAGTAATGAGTCAGGGCTGTGTAGCGTGGGATCACTGTCACACACTTTAATGGACTGAACAGATGTAGTACAGAGGGTAAAACTGTCTTAACAGCTTTTGGCCTATTGATCAGGGAAATACCTGCGCTAACATGCATTCCCATTTTCATTTTTGCTAAATGATTTGCATAAATATACATATATGTTGCTTATAAAGGTCAATTATAAGATTGCTTCCAGAACAAATCTCATGAGCAAAGTAAAAGTATTAGTAGTTTGACTTGCTTTCACACCAGAAAAGCACTTGGAAACGGTCAGAGACCAGCCTCTCTACGCGTGTTCACGTTCAGCCTAACAAACCGATCTTCAGGGTGAAATGCTCCTGGTTTTGAAATAGGAGCTCTAAATGAGCCAGGTTTCTCCAACACATCCCTCAGGCAACTAGTGTAGGTGAACAAAAATCTAGCTATTGAAACATCGATTCTGAATATTTGAAAGGGTTTAAACACTCATTTTTCGCAGTATTTATACACCAGCACTAACTGCATTTTCTTGCCATCCTCTCAGACTGCGAGTCGATGCAGGCACTGCTGTGGTGCTAATATAACTTTGTTTCCTCTAGATGTAAAATGACTTTGATGATGTTGCTCGTTACATTTATCTTTTAATAAAAATCTAGTAATAGTATTACCTCCATTCCATGTCAATATGTCCCTGTGGTCGCGAACATGGTATTGAATATCGTTTATTTCTAAGGTATTGTATCAAGGTTAGAAATTCCAGTGTTATGACAACCACTCAGGCAACTGGAAAGAAAGAAAGTGATGGCATCATCTGCTCATACCCCCTTCTGATTCTGATCATGTGAACTCAACTGCATCCATATCCATCAGGGGGTATGACATGCTGGACTGCTAAGGACTGAATGTGCGAGTTCCCTACAGCAGGATAAAATATCTGCAACTTCACAAAAACAAACCCTGTGAGTTATTTTTGTTCTGGGATTTTATTTACCTGCACAACTGAGATGACTCTACACATACTGGCTGTGATTTCCACCTGCTGTCGATTTTGTTATCAAATGTCTTTTCAATTAAAAAATAAAAAAAATAATCAAAAAGTTCAGTGTTATATACGGAGTGAAAATGAGAGGGTGAGTGGGGATCAGAGGTTGAGGCTGACAATGAAACTGGCAATGATTCGCAATCATCCACACAAACCTACAATACCGGGGTATGACTCATTATGTCACTGGTTAAGATTTGACACAATAGAACAATCCACAAAGTTTTAAATATTAGCAGTGACGGGACAATTTAAATTTCAAATTAGGCTAGAGGAACAGCTGCTGGAAATAAGCTATGTTTTAAAACAAATCATTAGTTAAAATAAAGACATTAACGTTGACAGTAACCAAAAACAAGTCGATAAAAAATGCTCTGGAAGGGTTCATTTTTACAGGGAACTCTCAACAGCTTGGGTACAGCGGGATAAAAGACTGAAAGAAACAGAAATAACTTTAAGTCAACTACAGCCTGTGCTTTCCTATAAAATACAGAACACTTTCATTGGGTTAATTCCAATCAACTGGTAATGTACCTGAAAAACCTGGAAAACCCAGTTTGACTTTGATAAGGTACAACTCCCACTGGGAGTAACTTGTCAGAGTAATGCATGTTTTCTGTATTGAAAAGAACGCCACTTTTGAACAGGGGTAAAGAATATCATTGGAGTTAACAAATGAACCAACATACCAGAAACAAGAAATTAACTCAATTCAATGCACACATGAATCAGCATTCTCCTCCGTGAAGGAAATTAACAGCTCAACATTCAAAATAATGTCAACCTGTATGAATCACCTACTTCTTTATGCTAACATACTTCCCAATCACCTCGCATGCTACGCTAAGGGGTGCCAAGTAGATAACGCATGACCTTAGCTCTCAAGGAATCAATGCAGTGGCTAAAAGTTCTTTAGTTCCTTTCAGGCACGCACTTCAGGCACCTCAAATGACACAACCACATCTCACTCTACTCCCTGTGGGGGAGGCACAGCAGCGGTCCTCTCTTATGCTACTTCCTGGGGAGGGTCTCTAAGATACAGGGTTTTTGCTAGCTCCTTGTGGGTTCCCGCCATTTGTGACCAAATTACGAAGCAGTTTGCGTCGACCAGCCTGGTAGTCCTCCTCGTCAACATTGACCAACAGTTTTATAGCTTCATGCCCAACAGCCTGCTTTAAGGAATCTGTGATAAAGACCCCTTTAAGGGCCTCTAGCAATGATCCATTGATATAGTCCCTCCAGAAGGCATCCAAATAGGTGAGCTCAGAGAACTTGATGTCACAGATGATGGAGCCCAAGTCTCGGGATTTGAGGATAGTGTTTGCCTGGTTGAAGCGCTCAAACTGTCGCTCCACTGCCTCTTGCTTGTTGGAGAAGACGTTGCCCTGAAGAGCAGACTCATGCTGGCAATATTCAGCACGAACCCGAAGGCGGATGTCTGCAGGAGGAGAAGAGCACAAGGTGACAATTAAAATCATAGTTGACTGACAGATGGCAACCAGCTTGACCTTGTACAATTGGCAGGGGTGTGTGTTGAATGTCCCCTCTGGGAATTAATAAAGGCTTATCTTAACAAACCACACCCACACACCCACACACCCACACAAAATGTCTTCATAAGAATGAATTTGGAGTTTAAATATATTTATGTATTTAAAGGTTTTAGAATACCATTAAATAGCAGTTTTTATGTGATGTACCTACTGCTGAAGTCACATCTACTGAAGATAGCATGCTAACCAGCTAGTCCCAACCTGTCACTGTCCACAGCTCCTGCTCTAGCAGAGCAAACACGAACACTACTGTTGCTCTGAGCTCCCAGTCCAGACTGCTAGCTGCACAGCTAACTGAGCTGCTTAGCCTATCATAGCTATAGTAAGGAGCAGTTAGGGGTTACCCGGGTGATATGCTGCCCCTTTTTGTTTGGAAAAGAATTTACCAGGTGGACATTTCTTATATATAACCCCTCGAAGTATGAAATATATAACTAAGACAAACTTGACAAAAATGTATACTCCTTTTTTTGTCATCATGAATTTTGCTTGAATTTATGTAGAGGATAATGTCAGACTTGAACTTTTGGACTGATTTCCAAAAGCAGAATTTGAAGCTTCTCAAGTTAGGAATTAACATTTTACTCTTTGGAAACTTTCTTTTCTTTCAGGTGACTTAAGTCTGCCCATACAGGAACTGAACAGTTAGCCTTATTTAGCAAGTTTAAAGATGTTGACTATGTGAAGTATTAAAGCTGACTAGGATTTAGGCAGACCTATTAACACTGATTTAACATAATATTCATAATAATGTTTCACTGGTGAATAATCACTTGAAAACAAGAATGGTGTTTTAGTTACCTTTTATCTACAGAGAAGCTGCTCCTCTTTGCTGTGTCTGAACCTAAGTAGTCTTATGAGGAGCTAATGGCAGCAATGGTCATGATGTGGATGTGACAAAGTGACTTTTCATTTGACGACACCAGCAGCGAGTGAGTGTGGAGTATATTTAATTGAAATAAAAGTAAAGAAAGACACTGAAGGCTTTTCATTGGAAAAGATGTTTTGGCTTGTCTGTTGACCTATTGGTGACATTGATTTTCTATGTCATATGGTTTTTATCGATCTCGCTGGTTGAAGTAAGCTGCAGACTGTGATATACAGATGGTTCTTCCATTACAGTATTTTTTTAAAGTGTCTAGCCATTTAAAACGTCAGTTTAGTTACTGGTGTTCCTAGGTTGTACTTTACCAAAGTCTCTTTACCGGGCTCATTTTCCATTTCAAAGTACAGACAACAACAATAATCCCTCTCTATGTTGCATTTTATTTTACCACATGTTTGCTTCTCTCTGCAGTCAGTTGAGGAATGACTTCTCCTCCGTTTACGGTTCGATGCAGGAGGAGCCGGCTTTATTCGTGGAGGGCCAACATGAGGTCCTGACGGGGAACAGCAAATGACTGGCTGATGACCTAGAAAATGACATTAATATTGATGTTAATCAAGCTTCTGCATCACAGCACAGTCCCGTACTAATACGGAATTTCCATTCACTTTAAATATTACTAAGCTACGGAGCTTTTTTTAATCTCATGAGTGCAACTTACTATCTCGCATGCGCGTTTTACTGTATCTCGTGCGCACCAGTTACTATCTTGCACGTGCGAGATGTTAATTAATGTGCATTTTGATGTAATTAAACAGTGCAGTCGGATAAATGCAGGCTTCTCACCATGGATCGAGACCATCTCAGAATTGTAATTGATTCATTAATAAACGTTAATAAAGTGTCCTATTGTTATTGTGTAACAGTAAGAGATACATGTAATAGGTATTTTGATGATCCACGATGAGTGTTCAGGTGGATTAATAGTTATTATGCTAGCCATGATGATGGAGGAGTTGTCAAGGTAATAGTAGTTTGATTATAATTAATTTATGAAATAACGTTGCAGCAGTGACAACTGGCAATCAGGACAAACGATTAACAATGGATGCAGTTTCATTTAGTATTGTATTCATGTGAAAGTAGTGACAGAAAACCAAAATTTACTTAAATACCTTCAATTTTCCACAACACTCTCACACAGACCACATTCTCTCGGCTTTCACAGTAACACTAAACACGTTTGTCGTGTTCTGTTATTATATACAACAGATATACTATTGCTCTTTATACCACAAGGGGGCGCTGTTGTATAAGACAGGTCATAGTTAACGTGCTGCACACAGAGAGATAAGAGTGCAACAAGATGGCTATGGCTATGTACGATACGACACTGCTACTGAGAACAATGTTACAGTATAAGTTGTTGAAGAAAACAGCACTTGTTCATGATTCCAGCGACCCATCATTGTTGAGTTAACACCACAACATTCACTTCATTCAATCATTTGAGCCAGAGTGCCACGGCATGTTACTTACTACTACTTACTATCTCGCGAGTGCGAGTCATTATCTCACAAGCGTAACTTACTATCTCGTGCACACAACATACAGTAGGTCCGCGTGCGTGATAGTAACTGCCGTGTGCGTGAGATAGTAATGTGCGAGATAGTAAGTTGCGCGTGCAAGATAAAAAAAACAAAACACCACACATAAACACACACACATACACACACACACACCTGTTCTTCTGTGAGGTGCGGTGTCTGCGCTCTGTACTGCTCCTCTTGGTGAAATGTAGCGCACTGATGTCTCTTCCAGGTATTCGTCCACAGGGTCTGGGCACACTGAAAACAACAGCAGATGTCAGATGTTAATTTAATTTCAGTGGTGATCATCACATCTGAACCAGTTTAACACATTCCATGGAATGCAAATAACGCTGTCAGTTTTGTGCACTGGCAAGTTCGATAAATGAGCCCTCACCCCAGTCAAGTACAGACCAACACTATTTTTTGCTTAAAATCATGAATTACTTTGCAGTGAACTATGTAACTTTTAAACGTTTCAGTGTATTCCTTTGTACAAGATAAAAAAAGTTACCATTGTCTTTCAAAACAGATTTCACAATGATATCAATCCCCTTCTTTCTTCATCATACTTGTTGCAAACATCACTGAAAACCCACTTTAGCATTTTATACTTTTATTTTTGTTATCCGTCGCAATTCGCAATTAATTAACCAGTGGACAAACTTGCCCTCGCTCTGCCCCTCCAGTCTACTGACAATCATGCAAGCTTTGCAGAGAGCAAAAACGCACTCCTATCCCACTTCATGTAGGCCGACTTATTATGATGTTTTGCAAAAAAATTGTAAGTGCACCTGGTTGTTGCCATAATGTTTGGTGCATGTATGTTTCAATTTAGATTAGATTGGATTCAACTTTATTTTCATTGTGCACTGTACAAATAAAGAGACAGTGAAACACAGTTAGTGTCTAACTAGGGATGTCCCGAGCCGATTTGCACGGTCAGGACTGGGGCCAGTATAGTCATTGTTTAACTCATCGGAATCAGCAATTTTGAATGTGGATTGAATGTTCATTTCTCTACCATAAGCTGTCTCCAAAGGTGTTTCAGACAATTTGACAGTACATCCAACCGGCCTCACAACCGCAGACCACGTGTAACCACACCAGCCCAGGACCTCCACAAACAGCATGTTCACCTCCAAGATTGACTGAGACCAGCCACCCAGACAGCTGCTGTAACAATCGGTTTGTATAACCAAAGAATTTCTGCGCAAACTGTCAGAAACTGTCTCAGGGAAGCTTATCTGCATGTTCCTCGTCCTCATCGAGGTCTCAACCTGACTGCAGTACGCCGTCGTAACCGACTTGAGTGAGCAAATGCTCACATTCGATGGTGTCTGGCACATTGTAGAGGTGTTCTCTTCACGGATGAATCCCGGTTTTCACTGTTCAGGGCAGATGGCAGACAGCGTGTGGCGTTGTGATCCTGAGGCCCATTATTGTGCCATTCATCCATGACCATCACCTCATGGTTGCAGCATGCTAATGCACGGCCCCACGTTGCAAGGATCTCTACACAATTACTGGAAGCTGAAAACATCCCAGTTCCTGCATGGCCAGCTTCCTCACTGGACATGTCACCCATTGAGCATGTTTGGGATACTCTGGATCAGTGTATATGACAGCATGTTCCAGTTCCTGCCAATATCCAGCAACTTCGCACAGCCATCGAAGAGGAGTGGACCAACATTCCAAAGGCCACAATCAACAACCTAATCAAATCTATGCTAGAACCACTGGTTTGTGTAAATCAAAATCAAATCAACTTTATTTATAGAGCACTTTTCATACACAAGCGTGCAATAATAAATAATAAAGAAAGCCCCTCCCTCCCACCCTCCATACTACATACACACACACATACATAAACACACACACACACACACACACACACACACCTGCACACTCTTACTACTGGCAATAGGGAGACATGGCAAGGCACTGGGCTGTCGACACTGGGAGGAGTCACAGGCTGTGCCACGGGGGGCACCAGTGCCCAGGCCCCCCGACCCTGACAGACAACAGCTGGCCGTGCCGAAGGGACCCAAGGACAGCACCCCCAGCAGCAACCCAGACATAGCTCCCAGTGTGGAGGACCCCCCTGAGGAAACTCTGGAGTTAACCCTTAAAAACTAAAAACATAAGATAGGATAAAACCCTGACAAAAGATAAGTAAATGGAGTGAACAGTTAAGAGGATGTAGTGCTGTTTACTTGTTAACAATATTATAATTGACATATGAAATATGTTATACTGATTTCAATTTTTACCATTGCCTTTATTGTAAACAGAAATAACTGAGATAGGCCGAGCCTACCTGTGTAAAAAATGGGGCTGTAATCAACCAAAGAAATCCTTGGTCAACCCAATCTGTGAAATTTCGACTAAAAATCGACTAATGGGGGGGTAGACTTCCCCTAATTAATTAAAAATAAATATAAAGACTAGTAGTCTATTTGCTTTAGATCAAATTGTTTTTGACCCTTTTATTTTGCACTGAAATTAATTAATTAAAATGAATGAATTAATAAACACACTCTGTCTGTTTTGCATCACGTGTATCTGTGCAATATCATAGCCCATGATTTCCGAAAAATATACTATGTCAACTAGTCAACTAGTAGCAGCACAAGAACTGTTGAGAAATATTTAGACAATTGTTTTTGTCATGTTATAATAATTGACAGACACTAGGGGTGTTAAGGGTACTTCACAATTCGATTCGATTTCGATTATGGAAGCCCTGATTCTTCGATTATAACGATTTTCAATTAGATTCGATTCGATTCTTGGTGCCACGATTCTTCGATTATTGTGATTTTTAATGCTTTTTTCCATACAAGATTGATTTTGTCTTCATCTGTGGCTACATTTGTAAATAAATAGCTTATAAATTAACTCAGTTCCTCTAAAACTACTCATTAAGTAAATAACAAGGTTTTTTTGAACATTTGACTTGTATTTTTCAAAGACACAAAATATTTTATTTTATGACTATGTAAACATTTGCACTTTGACCTACTTAACTTTGACCAGGGAAAGCTCCACTTACAAGAGAGCCCCCTCTATTGGTGGAAAACACTGAAAACAGTCAAGCCCTGGATTTAATGAGTTCATTAATTCAAGTAATCAAGATATGTACTTCCATCAAATTTATTTAATGGAAAATGCAAACTTATTCAGTCTGGAATATGGATAGGATAACTTAACAAAAAAGCTGCCATATTCCAAGGGAACAAATTGTATTCTTCAGAACGAAAGTGCATAATTCAACTGAACTCATGGATTAAAGCAAAAAAAAAATCTTTTGACTGAAATGTTTTTTTGAGCTGTAGCCAAGTCATACTCCCAATTTGTAATTTGTGAAACATGTTACAGGGCACGTTACTTGACACTTGCTGAAAAAATGAGATAAGATTTAAAGCCTCACCACACACCATGTACTCTAATGCAGACATCAAGTTTAAATATTTGACCAACATTGTTTTAAAAGGAGGATGATCTGATCAGTTGTTCTATTCACACTTAAATAGTTTTTTGTCTTTTCAATGTCATTTTCAATCTATGAAATCAAACTGGGCCTTTTTTTCCCCCAAGCTTCTCTCAGGTTTAACTCTTTCAAATAATCAACCATCTACAGAACTTTTCAGCCTGTGCCTGAGCCTCTTATCATTTAACAGAAAAATATATAATACAAACAGCAACTTTTGGAGCCTTGTCAGTCTGATGGCGAGTTATCACCTTTCTGTCATCACTAACATACTGTTAATCAAAGAAGCTCTGAGGCTTTACATTTGTTCTATATGTTATAATACAAGATTTCAGCATTGAGCTACAATCAGGCTACATTAACGATTTTGTACAGTCAAACTAACCAAAAACTTCTTATTGATTATTATAAAGTTTCAGGGCGTTCCTGTAACCATGGTAACTCACGGTGCCAGAGGGGAGGGAGAGACGCTGAATGAAGCCGTTTACACAGATACACTTCAGACAAAGTCCAGACTATAGTTGTTATTTCATACATGTAGCACACAAGAGATCAAGATGAGACTCTCCATGTCAGACGAGTTCTCATGTGTTGACTAAACTCAAAAACTAATTGGTAACGTAGCAGCGCGACGAGTCCTTGCTAGCTAAGCAGCTAAACTTTAGCGCCACTCCGTGTTTAGATCCCGCCCTGTGTGGGTCACTGCACTGTCACTGGTCAGGCGCACACACGCTGTTAACGATACCATTGGCTGTAGAGTGTGGCAATCTGTCAATAAAGATCAGCCAACAGTTGTTCTCCTCTGATCTACATTGATCTCATAAGTCGCCTCTGTGAAGTTTGAATGACGGAAATCCGTTGTAGCGACGGAGAACTTTAATCCATGTGAACTTATTCAATCTGGATCTTCAGTGTAGTGAGGTGAACACAACACAAACACAGTAGAGCAGAGTGGCACTCACACTCATCGGTGAGGAAGTTTGTAGCGCGGCTCCATGGTGCGCACCACTAACTGAAACTAACGTTACAGCTCCGTTTGTTGTGGTCCCAGTCACTAAACAGTCCAGGCGGCGCGCGCTCTAAGGTTCCGGTTACGTGTTTTTTGTTCCGGTCTTGCAGCAAAGCATTGACGTTAATTAATCGATGCCAAATCGTCACATGACGCATCGCGATGCATCGGCACATCGATGAATTGCACCCACCTCTAACAGACACTAGGGCTGGGTATTGTTAAGAACCTCACGATTTGATTAGATTCAGATCCTTTAGGTCGCAATTCGATTCAATATCGTTTTGATTCAATATTGACTTAAATGCTTCGATATCGATTCAGTAATAAGTAGTAATAAACAAATAGTTCATTAGAGTACCTGTTGATAATTTTTTTATTAAAAAAAGTAATCTTAAATTATAAATCGTTCCTCTAGTAAGTTCTAGTTCGAATTGAAATGTAAACAAAGGTACTCGATGTGTTTAGTTATAAAATAGTTAATAGTTAAGCTGAGAAAGTGCCATTGTTTCTGGGACTGCATGATACATTTTTGTCTGACATAAACATAGAAATGACCGCAGTCCCTCCGCCCTCTGGCTAGACACGAGGGGGTAAATGTTGACACTGAACCCCCCCTCTCTCCCCGGAGGAGAGTGCTATTCGCGGGTGCACGGTGCAGCGGCCAGGGTGAGACCTGCTGCGCTGGGAGTTTACAGTCTCCGAAAGACCGGTGCGTCAGACATCGGCTACCCGGCTCCGCAGCTCCGACGGTGTTTCCGCGGCACATTACCCTCCGACCCTCGAGCGAGGTCACGGGCGAGACGCTTCCAGCTGCTGGAGGCGGGGACCAAGAGGTCCGGCAATGAATGGGTAAAAATATATTGCAATGCATTGATGAATCGATATTTTTACCCACCCCTACTATAAACTGCTTGTCTAATTGTTAAGCACGTCGACATCAACACGCCGATCGAGACGCTAGGAAAGAAGGACTACCAAGTTTGTAGTGACCACTTTTACAATGACGACTTCACGATGACTCCAACACTCGGGAAACTAAAGAAATCGTTTTTGAGGAAAAATGCTATTCCAAGAGCTGTACAAGTGGCTGCAGAACGAGTGGAGGTAATGCACTTTTGGTTATTCTACCGAAATGTTAGTGACAACAGCTTCTAGATGGGATGGGGGATGGGTGCATAATTGCTAGTCTTTGAATCACAAAGTTGTAAAGTTATTGCACAGATCTGTACATGGAGTGAAATTGTACATGGCATTTGAAAAGTCTGCCTTTACTATGTCAGTTAGTAAGTGGATAGGAGGGGAGTCTTGTGAGTTGCTCAGGTAGCCCAATCTGGACGTGTTACAATAGGTAGCATACTGGCTTCGGCAACAACTATACACGCGAGATGTCACGTGACTTTTCCGGCTGCTGATTGTAGTATTGCTTGTAATATGAGGCTCTCTTTTCAACATGGACGTCAATGTTGCTTTTCGCTAATGACAAAACAATGAATTATCCGTGCATTCATATGGAACTAAGCTTGAGGAGCGTCCCACCATTACTCTTCATCCTGATGGTTGCACTCGTGGATCGACACGGTTGCAAGTTAGCAGGAGCCCGGGGATAGCCGATTAGCTCAGCTCCCCAGGCGGTACACTGCTCATGTCCTTTGTTGGGTTTTACCGGAGTTAAGAGTTGTGCACACAGCAAGACTATGCTCAGATTTTTTCTCCTCGTGCTCACATTTTGTGCTTGCACTTAAATGTCTTCTGCTTTCTTTCAAAATGTGTGCTTGAACTCAAAAATCACATGCCTGTGATCACATTTCTCCTTCTTGCACACAAAAATTTCGCTCACATTCAAATGTGCCCTCTGCGCACTCAGAACACACACCTGCTCACAGGTCAAGGTACCTGCTCAGACTCAAGGTTGACCTGTCAAATTTGCTCTGCTTGTGCTCAAACTGTTTGCTCGCACTTGCTTATAACTGCTTGCGCAGCTCTTCTTCTTGCGCTGAGGAAAGTTCTGCTCTCGGATATCTGCTCGCAGGTTTTTCTTTTGTATCAACACTGTCAACCAATAGAAGGCTGGCTACTGTTGACCAATCAGATTATTCCCGCTTCTTTGCGGGTGCGTTCGCTGTACTTCAAGGAGCGTCGCATACGGGCGGGCACTCTTTCTATCGGGTTTATCTACTTCCGCCCTCCAGGCTGTTAAATGTGGTGGTTCCCTTTATTTTTTGACGACATTTGGAATACATATATACACATACACATATATATACATATACACTACTCACAACAACTTAGGGATATTGTGAGAGACTCAGTGGATTTCATACATACGGTGTTTGTTTCACTTCAGAGAGTTTTGGGATAGGGAGGCAATTGTATTGGGGTGATAGACAGACAAACCATTCAAAACCGACTCCACGGGTCGGGTCACCTTGCACAGAAATGATGGTCGTCAGCGTTGCTGGAGAAGGCGAGGTGAGCGATACGCTGAGGTCAACATGGTCCCCAGGGTTCCCTTTGGTGGAGGAGGTGCAACAGTCTGGGCAGGCATCACCAGTCAGCGCAAAACAGATTTGGTTATTGTAGATGGCTCAGTCACTGCACGTTCTTACCTCAGAGACATCATAGAACCCATCATCATCCCCCAATTCCGCCAGCACACCCCAACTTTCTGTTCATGGATGATAATGCTCCACCACATCGTGCCAGAATTGTCACAGCTCGACTTCAGGAAGTCGGAGTGCCTCATATGGTATGGCCAGCAATGTCCCCTGACTTGAACCCCATAGAGCACGTCTGGGACCAGCTGAAGCAGAGACTGGATGATCGTACCCCACCCCCACGTGACCTGGCAGAACTGCGTGTAGCAGTGGAACGCATTGCCTCAGAACAACATCATGTCATTGCGGCAAATGGTGGAAACACCCGCTACTGACATTATCAATTTTTGTTATTTGGGGCTATCATTGTTATTGTCTACATTTTTGGGGTAATAAATATTAAACTAAAGAAAATGGTGTTTCTTCTCATTCATTATTAGTAATATCAAATATCAAAAGGGAACTTTTACTTATTTCATTAAAATTCAGACCAAATAGGAAAAGCACTCATGTAAATAACAAAAATAAATCCCTAACTTATTGTGAGTAAGTGGGGAGATATATATATATATATATATATATATATAATATAATATATATATATTAATATATATTAAATATACTATATATATAATACATAATATATATATAAAAAATAATATATATATGAATAATATATATCTAAATACTTATATATATTATATATATATATATATCTATATATATATCATATATATATTATCAATAAATTAAATTTAACATGTAAAATATAACTATAAATAAAATATATATATAAATAAAATATATATATATAAAATATATATATACACATAAAATATATATATACATATATAAGATATATATTACATATATAAGATATACATATACATATATATATATATATATATATATATATATATATATATATATTAAAAAAAGTGAACCACCACATTTAACAGCCTGGAGGGCGGAAGTAGATAAACCCAGTAGAAAGAGTGCCCGCCCGTATGTGACGCTCTTTGAAGTACAGCGAACGCACCCGCAAAGAAGCGGGGATAATCTGAGTGGTCAGCAGTAGCCAGCCTTCTATTGGTTGACAGTGTTGATACACAAGAAAAATCCGCGAGCAGAGCAGAGATCCGAGAGCAGAACTTTCCTCAGTGCAAGAAGAAGAGCTGCGCAAGCAGTTATAAGCAAGTGTGAGCACACAGTTTGAGCACAAGCAGAGCAAATTTGAATGCGAGAGCAGAGTTTTGACAGGTCAACCTTGAGTCTGAGCAGGTACCTTGACCTGTGAGCAGGTGTGTGTTCTGAGTGCGTGCACTTAGATCTGAGCGCGCACATAATTAGATCTGAGCGCGCAGAGGGCACATTTGAATGCGAGCGAAATTTTTGTGTGCAAGAAGGAGAAATGTGAGCACAAGCATGTGATTTTTGAGTTCAAGCACACATTTTGAAAGAAAGCAGAAGACATTTAAGTGCAAGCACAAAATGTGAGCACGAGGAGAAAAAAATCTGAGCACGCGAAGGAGCTGTGTCACTGAAAAGGAATGAAATCATGCTCTCAAACTGAAAATCTATGCACTTGATTAATGACATGATTTTACTTCCATAGTCTCTATGGTCAGCCGTCTGTGAGACGAGGGCGCAGGGACCGTCTACAAAGTGCAACACCGAAAAGAAATACTGCAAAAAAAAAAATCAATAACTTCACTGTTATTCAGTGTGGTGTCACCAATATCACTCCACACATCAGTGGTCTCCTGCTGGTTATTCTACAATTTTTTGTTTGGAAAAAATGTGCTTTGCCATAATTTGGTGAAATTTCTATTGGGAGAAATATTCAATAACTTCAGTAATATTCAGTGTAGTGTCACCAAAACCACCTAACTCTAAACCTACTTTATAAAAAATGTTTCGTAATGTAACATTAACTTTATATTGGCATTAAAAATGTTTTAATACATAATCCATATCTTATTATAAATTAGGATGTTATAGTATTTGTCTGAAAGGTAAATCATTGAAATTTACTCAATGGCTTTTGTGCCCTGTCATGCAGCCTTGGTGCCCCTAAAAAAAAAGAAAAGTGAAGGCCAAATGGCCTTGCCCCTAAAATGCCGAAATATCCACCCTGGTAACAGCATGCGAAGACACGCTCCATTGCTTGGTTCAGTTTGGCATTTGCTAAGCGAAAGTCACACATACTTTACACATACAAAAATGCTTTCATCCCAAAAGTGTCCTGGCGAGGATCTCCGCTGGTTCTAAATACATATTGTGACACAGCGCACAGTTTTTCTGAAGCAAGGAAACTGAGAAGTTTCTGTGAAACTAATGTATGGCGCTATGATTTCCGCGTTCACGGAATCGCGGATGGAATCGCAGAATTGGCCATGAAATGCACTTTAATGGGTCACGTGACCGGCTGGATAAGATGGCGGCTTAGGCTTTTTGCGCTTCCCCTATTCTCCGCCTTTTTGACTAGTCTATCCCTCCGTGAAGTCGAACAAAGGAACTCGTGCTACTAAACTGGATGCTATTCCAGACACGCTAATGGAGAGACAACATGAATATCTCGAACCTCGGTTTGCTCAACTTCACGAAATGGGTAAAGGCACAGAGGATAAATTGAACGCGATTCAGTCTGAACTGGCCTCGCTCTCGGCGAGTATTGGTGTGGTGAAAGCAGATGTCTCGGCTCTGAAGAACACTGTCAAAGAAAACTAAGGAACCTCCACCTCTGTCACCACGTCACTCAGGAGGGATTCCCTGATGATCCCCGTCAGTTTTTCATGCAGCAGGATGAGCTCCGGTTGGCCCGTTCCCCCACCCGTCACACAGACGCTCTGCCTGTGTGACGCCAGGCGCTTTTTTGCTTCCACTTTTACGTCTGATCACTTTTTTTTCCACTTTGGCCACACTCCGACC
This sequence comes from Sparus aurata, assembly GCF_900880675.1. Lineage (NCBI taxonomy): Eukaryota > Metazoa > Chordata > Actinopteri > Spariformes > Sparidae > Sparus > Sparus aurata. The sequence continues at coordinate 31,653,160 of NC_044193.1, read as the reverse complement.
TTCTGAAGAACAACATTTACATTGTCTGCCACATGCTGCCACTCTAAAGCCTTTTTGGCATTGGTGATCCGACCCAACACTGTCCACCAAATAATACAGCCTTCCTCTTCTCCACCTCCCCGACAAGAACTTCCACCTCACACTGAGTGGAACTGCGCTTCTTCGCCTTTCTCTCTGCTTTCAGCATGCTGTCAGTCATGAAGGAATATTAATTAGGGGCATTTCTCTGAATATTCATAGGCAAAAATGGGCATGGTACGACCCGCACACAGGTGCGCCACATTTAGAGTGAAGTGTGATATATAAAGGGAAATCGGCGTAGGACGTGCATGCGCACTGTTTTATAAATCAGGATATTTTTGTGCCTTTTGACGTCAATCCTACGCACAGTTTTATAAATGAGGCCCCAGATCGGCCCCAATCCCGATCCTGCAGATCGGATCGGGACATCCCTAGACAGAAATTAGTAGACTTCAACGTGGTTTGGAAGGTGGCCAGTGATAGGCCTGGTAAATCTGAGACAATGGATCAGAAACTGGCGTCTTTAGATTTGCAGGCCTGGGCTAACAGCCTAGGCGCCTTAACACAACCCTGTTAAAAACAGGAGGAATTTACGACACAATTTACAGAAAAGCTTAAGGAATTCTTGGAGTTCAATGTTGACTTGGTCGATGATCCTAGAATACTTTGGGACTCAATTAAAGGTCTTATCAGGAGTAATGCCACACTGTTTGCCTCTAACCAGCGAAAGGCCCAGATCTGTAAGTTGCATGAATTGGAATGCAAACTAGCAAAACTAGAATCTGCGCTGTCTGCCAATTTCTCGGAACAGATAGTCTCACAGCGAGAAGTGTTCAAAAAAGATATTAACGTCATCCTCAGATGCCAGTCAGAGTTTTTAATCCACAGGACCAGACAACGGTATTACTTTCATGGATCAAGGCCCAGCCACCTGTTGGCGATGAAGATCAGGTCGAATGAGCACTTCTCAGATATCTCTTCAGTCAAATTACAGTCAGGAGCTGTCACCACGGACCAGAGGCAGATCAACAATACCTTTCGTAGTATTTACGCTGACCTGCACAAATCAAACGCATCTCTCGATAAAGTCAAATGTGACAATTTTTTGGCTCGTTTGAAGTTACCTCATCTTGCAGTGGAGGAGGCGAATGAATGGCATAACCGATCTCGCTTGAAGAAATTAAGAAGGCTGTGCTCAATATGCAAAGGGGCAAATCACCCGGGCTCGACAGCATACTACCAGAATTTTATGCACCCTTTGGGGACCTCCTTTGCCCGTTGCTTCTTAGTGTGATCAACTTTTCAATACAGAAAGGGGCTTTCTCTAGGGATGTCAATATAGCTGTAAATAACCTTACTAGTGAAGAAAGATAAAAACCCAACAGAATGTGGTAATTATATGCCCCTAAGTCTGTTGAATGCCGATGTTAAAATATATGCTAAGGCAATCTCCCGCCGCCTGCAACCTCATATATCATCACTAGCTCATTGTGACCAGACCGGCTTTATGAAGTCCTGTCTGGCCTCTGACAATATCCGCCGATTGCTACAAATAATCGATGCAGCAACAGACATCAAAACCCCAGCAGCTGCTTTATCCCTGGATGCCATGAAGGTGTTCCGACTGCCTTGAGTGGTCTTTTTTGTGGTTGGTTCTGGGGGCGATGGGCTTCTGGGAAGGCTTTATAAAAATGATACAGTTGTTATATTCAAACCCCTCTGCAATGGTTCTTACAGGTAACATTTGTCCCACTCTGTTCCCAGTATCTAGATCATCTCGCCAGGGTTGCCCCTTGAGCCCGACGCTGTTCGCTCTGTCGCTTAAACCTTTGGCCCAGATGATTCGGTTATCGTCGGTTATTAAACACTTAACTGTTCACAACACACACCATCAACTGGAACTTTACGCTGACGACATTTTAGTCTTTCTTGGAGACCCATTGCAGTCTGCCCCCCACCTCCTAACGTTGTTGGATGAGTATGGCGGGCTATTAGGTTTCAAAATCAGTTGGTCAAAATGTCAGCTTTGATGCCTTTGAATGAAGCAGCCAAGACCTCTGCTTTGCCTTCCAACATTTCCTCAGTTACACACTTATCTGGGCATTGACATATTTTCCTCTCTACATCTTATTGTGAAGCACAATTATACTGAGGTTCTGAAAAAAGTCTTGGGTGATTTAGAAAGATGGGCTGGCCTGCCCAACTCACTCCAGGCACGTATTTCTATTGTCAAAATGAATGCAGTGCCCAGAATAATTTTTTTCAGCTCCATGGTCCCCCTCTCTCCCCCTGCTGGATACTGGAGTAAGCTTCATGCGGCTGTCTCGAAATTCATATGGAATGGGAAGAGACCCTGTCTTAAATCTGCCACTGTCCAGTGCAGGAGATTAGATGGGGGATTAGCGGTGCCCAACTTTAAACTTTACCACTGGTCCTTCACTCTTAGACCCCTTGTTGTATGGTTTTACCCTCAGACGGCAGTTTTTTGGCGTATAATGGAAGAAAGAATGGTGCACCCGTTGTCTTTGGCAGATGTTTTATTTGTGAATATTTCTGTGAGGCAGAGTCAATTACCTTTCGGTCTCATTGTGACCCATCTGATCCAGGTCTGGCGCTCACTGGAAAGGATTTGTAATATATCTTGCAGATGGCAGTCTCCAATTTTTAATAACAAAGGTTTACTGATCGGGGGGAGACCTGTCACCTACTCTCAGTGGGAAAAGGGAGGTATACAGTTTTTGGGTGATATTTTCGGCTTAGATGGTTTACACTCCTTTCAAGACATCAAGAATAGCTTTAATCTGCCAGGCACCTCCTTCTTTTTCTATCTACAGCTGGGAGCAGCCCTTAAAGCACACGGGATGCCGTGGCAACACCCACTGCCTAAACATCCACATCACGAGCTGGTTCTTACTAAAAGAGCTGCGAGGGGAATGGTATCCACTCTATACTTACACCTGCTTGAGGCCACCTACAAAACGCTCCCAGTAGACAGGTTAGGGAGGGGTGATGTCCCTGGATTGGATCAGGATTTTCATAGGGACAAGGTGTGGGCCAATATCAAACTCGCCTCACGAAAACCCTGACCACCAGCAGATCCATCATAATTTTATACACAGGACCTACCTGACCTCTCGTAAGCTGTATTTTATGAAAGTTATCAATGATCCCTCATGCACCCTGTGTACATTGAAAACCACTGGCACTTTCCTCCACATGATGTAGGAGTGCCCCCCTGTTGTGTGATTTTGGCAGGGTGTGGCCGCTGAGCTGATGGCGCTTACTTCGGAGACAGTGCCTGTGACCATACCAGTGTTATTATTAAATGATCTTTCAGCACTTCGAGTCCCTGAATGTCAAAAACGTGTAATGTTGGCAGGTCTAACAGCTGCTAAGAAAATGATCACAGTATGCTGGAAGCCCCCTCACACTTTGACCATCAGACAATGGGTTTTAACTTTTCTTGATGTTACGTATAGGAGCTGTCGACAGCCCATGTAAATGGGGCCAAAGAGGCGAATGTGAATATGTGGCTCACTACGGCTGAAGCACTGAAAGGTTCACTCTGATGCTTGTGGTCCGTGGTGTGTCTGAACCACTTACTTCAAGCATCTTGAATCACTCAATAGCTCTATATTAACTGCTCCATGAGTCCCCTTTCTGTTTGTTTGTTTTGTTTTTTCCTTTTTGTTTTTGCTTTAGCCGCTGTGTCATGATTCTATTTATTAATTTATCTTTTTTCCTTTCAGTTGAAATTGTTTTTTTCATTCTATGTATGTGTGGGTGGGGGGGGATTGATGTAACGGTATGTACATATGTATGTATGCTGTACATCATTATTGCATTGTGTTTGAATGGAAATAAAATAAATATTTGATCAAAAACAAGAAATGCACTTTAATGTACTGTACAGTACAGGAAATGTGTTTGTCACCTCAATACATTTAGGGTAATTTCTATTTAATTTGTGTACATTTGAGTCATTTACATTAAAAACACACGGTATTTGGTAGTTTAATAAGAGATTCCCAAAAATTAAAACGGAAAAAACGGAATTCCCAAAAATTAATATGGAAAATCGGAATTTCTGAAAAACTAACGGACTTTATAGTGCCCTACTGATGCATTATCTAAAATATGTGCTGCTGCTCAAAATCGATTTGTTTCTTTTTCAGATATGTTGATATATCATCCATTTCATTTGGTAAACAGTACAGTGTGATGTGCAATGACGTTGCTAGGTACGCATTAAAATCTGAAAGGACGCAGTGATCTCACCAGCCATGCATCCAGAGGACGCACTATAGTTTATCCCAGATAATGCTACTTCATAAACAACAAATCCATATTGAAATAATAAAATAAAAGGACACTCATTATCAAGACAGAATAAATCAGCTGGTTACAGTTTCCAACCATCTGCGCACTGTGCACATCTCAATCATCCTGACACTTTCTGCTGCAACAGGACCAGTCCTTGACTCACTGATTCCAACAAAAAAGCTTAAAAATGGGTACTGGTGCATAAAAAAAACAGGGTCACTGTCAATAATAATCACCTCTGATGATGGGGGATGTTTGAGGGCTGTAGGCTTACCTGATTTAGGATGTTATCAGTTAAACCAGATTTGGGTTTTCAACAAAAACATTTAATTATTTGTATTTTTGTCAGTTCAGCTCCACACTAAATTTCTTCATCAGCCTGCATCAGCATGTTTTACATGCAGCCACAGACTCACAGTTTAATGCCTTTCTTCATCATCAGATTTCCACACAGTCAGAGGAGTAAAAGTGTGTGTCCTGCTCACAGTTCAGTTATAAAATCCCACATCACACAGCATCTCTCTTGCCGGCTGTTGACAGCATTATCAGTGCACGGCTGGGGATACACACTTTGGGGCCCTAGAAATGTGAATTAGGATCTGGTGCCCCTAAATTCCGCTTCTCTCATTTATTAAATCAGTTGGGATTTTTTTTAACTGAAAGGGCAGATAATCTAAAAATATATTCATGGTTCCTTTTATTTATAAACTCCTCAGAGAGATGTTATCCCTGTGCATGTTTGTAATATTCTATGTTTTATCCTGTTTGTCTAACATACTCTGACTGACTGTCTCATCAACTTTCAGGGTGCAGCTGCAGATGTTTTGATTTCAGATTTGGGATTTTTGTTTTTCATTTGTTTACTTTTAGATATATTTTCATCAATAATGACTGTATGATGGTTATATGATTATAACCATTGAATATCAAGCAGATTCTTTTAGGGACCCATCAAATGACCACCTTTGGGTCTGGAGGACTCACTATATCGAAAACATATCAACATCACTAGTTGTGACATATTGTCTCATGGGAAGAAGATCATAATAGTATTGCACAAATTTGCCCAAAACTGCTGTCGATCTTGGAGACAAACGTGCATGTCAGAAGCACAGCTAGTAAGGACAACCAGGTCAAATGAGCTGTCATATGTTAAAAACTTGTCAAGCCACACTTTTTTTGATGCGCGTTAATTCACACAGATACCATACAAGTGCTTCGAGTGGCCAAAAAAGACTTATGATTTGCATGATTAATACGGATTGAAGCCCTCAAGCAACTAAGTTTGACACAATGGGATGTATTGAAGCTCTACATATTTTCTGCAGTAATGTATTTGTCAAAAAGTGGATCACCTTATATGTGTTATTAATTAATAATAATTTTAAGAAAGCCTGTAGCTGTACTCACCAGCCTGCCGTTTCCTGAGTGTGACATAAGGCAGTAGGTCATGGCGTGTGATAATCCTCAGCAGCTGGAGAATGTGTCTGAAGTTGGTCTCATCACAGCGACCTTGGCGCTCAAGGGCCAGCAGGAAATCCTTTCCACTCCTGATGCCACCACGCTCATACTCATCAATGACATCAACAAACAAGAATGACAGTACCCTGACATCCCGGTGCGTTAGCTGGGCTCCAACTATGTCAAACATGCGATGGAGTGAGTACAGCCCGTGGGAGTTGTCTGCTGCCTCCTCAGGCCATGGTTCAAAGCCCCCATCTCTTCTGGATGAGCTGGAGTTGGTGCAGGATGCAGAAACGTTCCTGCTGGCTGACTCACCGCTGGTTGCTGCCACACCGGAGCAGCCTGGCCTGCCTGTCAGAGCTCTGTGGTCCAGAGGCCTTGAGGCCCCACTGCTCTGACTCGAGTCCAGCTGATTAGCCTGAATATGAGGCCGGGCCTGCTGAGCAGAGGAGTTCTGGGCAAGGTTGGGAGGAATAACAGCATTGGGGACCTGTGGCTGCTGTGATGTCATCTCAGGACCCGATGGTGAAGAGGGATGTTTGAATCCCTTCAGCTCCGGCTGTCTTCGTCTGCTCCAACTGATGAGCTATGTGCGGAAAGTGATGAATCACATATTATCGATTCACTCTTTTTGGATCAACCATCAACATTATTTACCAATAATTAGCTACATGATACAAGAGGCAACATTGGAATTCACGATTACTCTTTCATGAAAAATATCACATTTAGAGAAGCAGAACAGAGCCACAACATAAAAATGCAAGGGCTAACTATTTAAAGAAGGAGGCAAACGATTTGACGACAGGGTGACGTCACAATACTATGTTTCCCATTAATTACCTAGAGGTAGGCCATCACAGTCCAATTAGTATAATCAACTGAAAATATTGTTCACTTCTCATACTAGCATTAAAGATATCTCCTCTGTATCCATCTGTCTTTTGCGCCATTACTTTAGCAAAGCATCTGTCGATACACACTGTCTCTCTCCCTCCCTCTGTCCAAGGCCCTGCCACTTCCGCTACCCCCCCCCCCCCCCCCCCCCCCCCCCCCGTACCAAAGTTTGTGTCAATGTTTACATCTTTCTCTCTATTGTGTCTGTCTTTCTAACTCACCTTTCAAAAGGTATCTCTTGGTCGGTCTGTGTTTTATTTGTCAGCCACTTCCAGTGTTTTATCCTGCGACCTTGTGCCAACAGTGTTTATGAAGTGCAGTTCAGAAAAGACAACCAGATTATTGTGCATTACTTGCATTCATATGCATATTTATTTTGTGAAGCTGCAATTCTGTGATAAGAGTTAATGTATCTATTCTTACAGGACAGCTATGACTTTTCTTTTCTTGTGACTTTTTGTCTCAGATAAGTACACAGCTGCACAATCTGATATTGCCGTGTTGGTGTCGTTCCTGGGACATTATAAATTCTATACCATGGTCTGGTTCATCAGTGTGATAAGAATGAAGTCTGCCTGAAATTATAGAGAGCATATTTTATTATGGCCTATGTCCCAGCCACTTAGATGGATGAGGAGGTACTTGTGACCTGTACAGCAGCCACTCATCCAGGGTCAGTCGAGAGGTTATGGCTTCGACTTTGGGAAGCAGCCATGTCGTCCATCTAGACAAACAGTCAATTATATTTAAAATTTCATTTAGTTGCTTCAGTTTCAGGGTCTAGGATTTGTTTATGCTGACTCACTGTAATTGCTAACAGCAACATTCACACTAAGGTGACCCTCATCAATGTGCTTTTAAATAAAAGTCTACATGTGAGAAAAACTGAAATCGTTGGCTGTTTGGTTGACAGACTGTTCAATAATCATTAACCAATCAATCATTATCAGCACCATAAGAACTGTTCAATTACAGATTAAATGGGAGGTGTAAATGTTACAGAAGAGCCGCATTAGAATAAGAGAAACATGACAGAAATGGAATTGGTGAGGTAAAAATCGACAATTCCGGTTTTGACATTGAGACGTTTTGTTATTAGTATCGTTTTTATCTTGTCTTCTTACTTCATCGATGTCACATCAACGTTAGTCGTTAAGAACACGTGGTGCATATATGCATTGTTAACACAGGAAATCGCTATTTTGATCATAACCATAGTCGTCAGCTGTTAGGGCGTTTGAACTAACAGCTAACATTACAGTTATCATAACGCTAAGCTAGCTAATGCTAATTCAGCTAACGAAAGCGGAGTTTATGTAAACACAAGAGCCGTTAACTGTAACGTGAACAACACTGCAGCTATTTAGATATGAAATCAATCGTTTCCAATGTATAGATGTAACACACACACACACACACACACACACACACACACACACACACACACACACACACACACACTCACTCCCATGTCCAGCTGTTTAGTAAAATACATAACAAGCTGACAAGGACCTAATCTGGGTGCCTAGCGGAAGTTAGCTAGCAAGCTAACGATAGTTGTCTGGAAATTAAAAACAGATGCACAATACTGATGTGTAGTCATCACACATCAAATGTGACATCTGATCCGTGTTACACTACTTACAACTCAGTAACTAACAATTTGCTATTTAGTCAGTAACGTTGACGTAACATTAGTCTACACATAATAACACCTAGGTTAACGTTCGCCCCTTGATTCCCATCCCGGTTTGTTATGACTGCTTATGGGTAGCTTCGGTCCACGTTTGCTGTCAGCGTTGACATTATCTATACTTATTTCCATACAGCCAAGCAAAACACACCATCAAAACAAGAAATGTTATTATCATAACTTTACATTACCTCCTGTGTTACTGGATGTTCCTGACAAGTTCGACAATATCACAGTTCGGCAGGCAGCTAACGCGAAGTTAGCTTCCTACTGTCTAATAGCAAAGCAAAGCTTATTTGTGGACATAAAACACGTTTCCGTTAAATAGTTTTGGTGAAATACAAGACGGATGCTCAACACAGATGTTCCCAGGCTATCGGTGTGCGGCACGGCGTCTTCCATTCCAGGAATAATAGTCCGTTTAGCTAACGGTTTTAGTCCTCAAACAGACATCATGGGAAAAATAAGAAGACAATTTTCGTTCTCCAGCTAAAATGAAAGAACTTCCGGTTCACAGTGCAGTCCAGTTCCGGTACCACCGGCGCTGTGTGTGTAGCCCACGACCGCGCGCACAACTCCAAACTAGCACCTCGTGACTGGTTACAGCTCCTGACTACTACTATAACTACTATTCTTACTACTACTACTACTACTACTACTACCAGTATTACTATAACTACTGCTATGACTAGCTTCTAGTACTATAAATACTACTACTACTACAACTACTATTACTACTAATAGTATTGCACTTGTATAACTACTACTCTAACTACTGCTACTAGTACTGCACTTCTATAACTACTACTACTAATATTAGTTACTACTAGTTACAACTACTACTTTTTCTTCTTCTTCTTGTTAGAAACAATTTGAATCCAAAATATTTCTTAATCGCTCACTACTGGATTAAAAATAAGACTCAATTTTCTGTCAACCAGAAATAAAAAAAAAATAGTAAAAACGCACAAAAGACAAGCTTTTTTTCCCCAGCATTATTCTCATTCTCTAATGATCTATCCATGATATCATATCACTGACTCTTATGCTCTCAACAGGCCCTGCACCTACTCTCCACTGATTCAAACATCTTCTGACAGCATCAATTCTGGACAGGACTGTTGGATATGGTTAAATCAATCATATTGCAATTACTTTGACAGCTATTGTGATAAATATATGATATATGATCAGCAGGAATGATAATTTTTACATGATGATATGACATTTGTTCGAGTCTGTATCAAGCAAACGTGTTTTCTTACATTATGAGAATATAATTTGTAGGCCAGGGCATCAGTACAGTGGGCCTAGTATCCAGCTCATTTGTCACATTTTACTTTTAGCTTAAATTAGCTTTAACATCTGTGATTTGGGTATTCCCTTCAGCCATATCATGATTTTGAGTAGGCCTATTATGTAATTAACTACGTGGACCTTTACTCTGAGATCCAGGGAAGAGAGGAACTCTGTAGGAATGTTTTCAGTGTCTTCACTCAGGATCACAGTTAAAGACAGCAGCACCGAGACCAAAAAGTGGCAAAAGGTATGTCAATTGCTGCACAGCGGTATATACCAATCCCTAGACGGGTATACCGATCCTTGGATGGATGGATAGATAGATAGATAGATAGATAGATAGATAGATAGATAGATAGATAGATAGATAGATAGATAGATAGATTCAAATATAAAGGCAAATATAGAGGCAATAAGAACCAATAAAGTATCATATATGCATCAAAAACAATAGAATATGAGGCGGACCCTGCTACCTTTCTCGCTTCAAACAGTGCTCTGGGACCTCATTTCCTCTGAGGACAGCTCGTTTATTCAGTGATAGAAAAAGTACACATTTCTTAGTTTGTATTATTATCCTATTAATATTGTAAATATAAAAAATATGTTTTTGAATTTCTATTCCAAAACTACACAATGCCCGTTTAAAGACTTGGTTTGGATTTATTTTTCACCAGCAGGAAACTCCAACTGCTCAACAGTACTCTATATCTATACATTGATCTGATGGTATGATAACTATACGTCATTTTAGTTGTGCAATAAAGGTGTTTTGAAATAGGACATTGTAAAAGCAGCCAAGCTCCCACACACTCTTAATGGAACTAATCAACACCGACACTCAGCTGGGACAGTGTTCCTGTGTGGAACAATACACCAAAATAACCATGGGAATGTGTGTATCCTGGACCATGTGCTGTTCCAAACAATTCCGTTCAGCTGCAGGAGTCAGGTCACCTCGGACACTTCGGGGAACGTTGGTTTACATATTTACTTTTCTACTGAACATTCCCTCATTGATCTAATAGAGCCAGCTTTTTCCAGTTTGCTTCTAATGCAGTGCTGCCAACCAGCAGCCAGGCTATTATGCAACCCTGCACCTATCACCTCACCATATTTCCACTACATCTCAACTCCCAGGCAGGCTAATGGAGTAAAAAAACTAGGAACATGGAAACAATTCAATAGGCCTAGTATGTATGAGCAGGTCATATGAGCTTTGTGAATTCCCCACAGCCTTCCCTCACCAGAGCCCTGAGAGAAAGTCACATTTAACTTGTTTTCTTTCTCTCTTTTTCTTCTAAAGAAAGAGGAGTGCCTCTACATGTGACATCACAAGAAATTTGAAACCATCATTTTCAGCAGCCCTTCCTCCTCACTGCTTGCTCCCACTTTTGCTCCCCTCTCCCCAACCTCTCCCTTGCTTCTCTGCTGGGCTCCATAAACAGGCCAGCATTGCCATCGTCCCGGGCCAAACTACACCTCTGATCCAAGGACTTCACCACACAAGTTCCGCTGTGCTTCATAGAGTCAGCTGGGTCTGCTTCTGGAGGTAAGTCTGTCCATTCTTCTGGCTGCATTGGAGCTACTGTGCTGCCACGTGGTTTAGAAACTTGAGGAGGTCTCCACAGGAGGAGTGAGGAACCATGGGGAGAAGAGCACAGCTTTGTTAGTGCCACCAACTTGTCCTCAGAGGCTTGGATTTTGAAAGGTTTATCACACTTGTTAAATTAGTTGTATGCATAGGCTATCCAGCTGTGTTCAGCTAGGGTCACTGAGAGTCAGTTATTGGCAGATTTAAAGTTAAAACTTAACTCACTCTAAATGAGCATGAGCACAATTCTTCTTGAAATCAAAAATGTAATTTCAAGCTATTTTCTAATTTAGAGACATTTGACCAATTATTTTTCAAAGTAACTATTAAGGTTGTTTTTTTGTTTTTGTTTTTTTTAACAAAATCAGAAGGTAAATGCAGTAATATGATTTTTGCTGAACACTGAGGTTAGTTGGTTGTGGCTTTTTTACATTTTTCGTTTAAGAATTGACCATTCTAATGACAAATGGTGAGTCTTGACATATGCGTATTTTCCCATAAACTTCTTAGATATGTGTGGAGTAAAAAATTAAGTAAGAGATTATGGGGGAAAGCTTTAATTAATACACTAACATGCATGCATAGGCATAGGTTAACTATCACACATAAATAAACAACAACAACACACAAACAGTGAACAGATTTGAGTTAACATGAGCCTCAGCGGATGATTGTCCTGCTGTCAATCTCAGGTTAATAGGCTGCATATTTAAAAGAAAAAGACTGAAACACATGGAAAGAGGTGATAGTATTACATAAGCTGTACATCTACACATTCCATGCTTGGAAAGAAGGGCAGGGCCTCATTCAGGCACACATTGTACACTATATGTTCCATCTGACCTCAGTGTCTAGCAGACCATATATACAGTCCAAGTCCAGACGAACAGGCGTGTTTTTCTGTTGGCTTTCCAAACTCTTTGAATAATGTGGAACAGTTAAAAAAAAGTTTCTTTTGCATCAGTGTCAGAACACTTTATATTAAAGACCTTGTGATAAGTGGTAGTAAACCGGCAGTGAGGTCCTTATAAGTCCTTTTATTATGTGTTAATAAGATGATATAGGTGTAATAATATTATCTTTTTAATATATATTGTTTCTTTTATAGATCAGACTTATGAGAAAAGTGTTTCTGAAAATGTTTTCAATAGCATTACAAACCAGTTAATTGAGTTTAAATAGCTAATGGGTCCCAAGAGCAATAGCAATAGAAAAACAATATGCCTCATTAGTGTTTTTCGATTTTACCACTGCATGGAAATTAAGCATTCTATTTCTAAAGGGATGACCAATAGTCACAGGCAACCAACTTGTAAACTGCACAATTGTGTTTATGCCATTAGTGATGTTCTATTAAACATCATCAGAATGTCTGACAACATACAGTTTCCTCAATATTTAAAGATGCTGTAATTGTCCACATAACTGTACTATTTTTTCCTAAATACTTTTCTTCATATTTGAGGCTATATCTGATAGGAAGCATGTTTTTATGCTACACTGCTACAAAGTATATTTTCTTAATTAATCTTTTATCTACCTTGACAACATGCAATATTCTAAATACAGTTGCTGGGAAAAGCATGGTTAACTGTTACTAAGTACATTATCACGTATATTAACCTGAAGTCATTGCTCTGCCTTTAGATCTGGTGGCTGCAAAACGTTTAGCTCAGTGTTAATAAGTGCATTGTTAATTGCTAATAAATACCTAATAAAGTATGCAAATATTACAATTACAAATATAGATATATATTTATACTATTAATTCATCATAAATATTATAGTAGAAGATTTATGAGAAACTCAGTTTGATAACCTTCCCCAGCTGTCTAAAGTTATAACTTATTCTTATCAGTGCTTATAAATGTCCTATAATCTTAATTATCCATCAACCAAACACATGTTTATGACACAAACATCTACACTTGTTATTTTGTTTATAAGAAAATAAACAATGTTAACAAGTATCTTATAATGACTTGTAAAAGCCTTATTAAATATAAACTAACACTTAGGACCTTAGTATAAACATTATTAACTTTCTCTTCAAGAGTGAAAAATACAAGACACAGTATGCTCAACTGACATTTATGTTTTCTGTAAAGATAAGCATAAATGAAATAAAGTAAAATTGTCATTTTTATATTTCTGTTTGTGGACAAATTTTAAAAAAAGGATACAACATTTATAGTTGTGCGTGTCTTTGGCCAAAAAGCATTGGCAAAAAACTCTTGAATGTGATTGGTGCACGGGGTGGGTGGGTGTACCTGCATCACATAATAAGTCACATAAGTTACATAATGTCAGGTGAGCAGACAGGCACAGGAAATCGTTTGACTTTTATTTACTTTCCTGTAGCTGACTATTTCCTTTAACGGGATTGGCTGAGACTTAGTGTTGTTTATTGAACACTATGGTTCAATATATTCCCTCTGGGAAACAAGAATATGTTAAGTATTACATATAAAGTGTGTAATAGCATAGAACTGTAAAAAGCCCCGTGTGGGGACAGTATTTACAAATACAGTCCATGTGACGGCTGCTGTACAAAATGTCAATGTCTGAGGAGCCAGCTCAGTCATGTTTGAGTAGGGAGGTCATTCTCAGCTGTTATCACTCTGTCTCTTGTTACTGAAGCCTACAGGCAACAAATATCCACAACTGGAGCTGTCCACATATGGCTCCACTCCAGCCACTTATCTGTAGAGCCACGTTGCCTTTGACTGGGGATTGGAAATTGGCTTACCAATACAAACTATGACTCTGTCAGAGGTTCATTAATGTAAGCCAACTGTATTCTATTAGCAAAGAGCAGTGTGCAATCTATTTGTCTGACATTTAGCCAAGTTGAATAGCAAATCTGGCAAAAAGAGATTCTGTACTAAAGAAGTCCAGTTTGCACCAACTTAGCTGCTCCTCTCGGTTCTACTGAGCTTTTAAGCAAATTTTATGCTTGCTGTTGGGATTTTATGGTCCACAACTTCACTGTTTTAATTCACTCTCATTGCTCTCATCAGTTTTGTTTGCAGCACCAGAAATCTGCTGTTTTAAGAGAAAAGGCTCTGATAAAAACGAGCTGGTGAACAAAGTGGAGGACTTAGAGACAGATGGAGATCAAAAACAGAGCTAAAAACTAGTTAATATAGGACATACATTCATTATCATACTAAGGGTGTTTGGCAACTTGGTCTTAAAATACGAATGATATCGATGCAGGTTCCCTCTTGGCAATTTTTTTTTTTTTTTAAACGAAACACATTTGAAGTTATTTTATGGTAAAAAGAAGATGAAAAAGAAGAAAATGTAGTCCTCTGTCAGCAATATTCACGTGTGTGTATGTCTGTGTGTGTGTGTGTGTGTGTGTGTGTGTGTGTGCGTGTTTGTGTGTGTGTGTGTGTGTGTGTGTCATGTCATCATTACTGCGCTTGGCTACTGTGCTGAAAGCACATCCCATGTTGTTATGAAGGGCTGAACATAGTCTATTGCCTAACTCTAACTCTACCACTGGATCCAGTAAGGGTATTTTTTCAAAGCCCCAGTTGAAATATTCAGATGACTTGTGTTGTCTGACCAGTAGTTCTTAGCAACATTTTCAGTTCATAATCAGAGCAGACTTTTTTAGACGATTGAAATTTGAGATGTAGAAGAAGTAGTTTCTGTCGTTTTTGGTTTATAAATTGTTTATCAAAATTGCAGCAGATTGATTTTCTGTAATGAATAATGCTTTCAGCTCTTAATCCATTTTCCACGAAATTTCAGGGTCATTTTTACATTACAAATATAAAAAGATGACACCAATTGCAACCAAAAGTCAACAGAACATGCTATTGTGCTTGACGTCCTTTGATGAAGTAATTTAGTTTGGTACCAAAGGTACATTCAGACCATATCATCCGGCCCAGCTTTGACTGTAAACCAGAGGCACCGATATCAAAACATTTACATTGGACATGAGTATCTCGCACTTATTCTGAACACTTAAATATGGTGCAGTTATTGACACATTATCACAACTATCTTTGGTGAATACATTTTATAACCTGACACAGTTATCTGGTGCCCAGTTGTATCAGCTAATGTAATGGTGGCACTGCTGTAACAACAGAAATATTTAGAGAAAATAATTGAAAAAAATAAAAGCTCAGTGCTCAGCCCTTCACTATATCCTTCATCCTTATTTGTTTTGTTAATTTGTTCCTTCTTTTTCTCTTCACTTCATCCCTTTCTCTTCCTCCCTTTTAGTTTCATTTTCCATCGTACTTTCCTCTTTCCTGTCATGTTTACCAACTTCCAATCTGTCTTTATTCAAGGCGTTTGTGGTGACTCTGTGTGCCCACCTTAATTTAGCTGCCTGGCACTCAGACGTCAATAATAAATTAATGTGATCACCTTCTGCACGTAATGGGGCTCCCTGAACCTGTTTTGTTTTTGTTTTTTCAGAATTGCAAATTTCAATTTCTATGAAGAAATAAGTGAGGCTCTGTACTTGTCAGAGGTATGGAACTGCAGAAGCTATCAAATGGTAATCACCAACATGATTCTGCTGGTTCTGTGGAGGGAGGGTATGTATCCATTATGTGACCTCTATGCTGACTTGCTATTAATGTATGATACATAAAATATGTTGATATTATTATTAATTATTAAGTGAAGTGTTTATTTTTTGCATATTTCAGAGTCCCACCAGAGGAGGAAAAGTTCCTGCAACACAAGAGCAATGGATCGAAGAGACCTCAGTTCACAGATGTGAGTTTGAGAGAGAGACAGAGGGATGCAGCCTGTCAGTGTTCCAAACATGGGTTAAATGTATAAAGTTAAGCCTCAAGAATAACTTACAATAGCTTTTATGTAACATAACGCAATATGAAATCATACAAATAACTGTATTAATAACTGTGTTAACTTTGAAGTTAATATTTCCGTTTTATGTCTTTTCCAGTTTGAAGGTAAAACTTCCTTTGGGATGTCTGTCTTCAACCTGAGCAACGCCATCATGGGCAGTGGCATTCTGGGTCTGTCATACGCCATGTCAAACACCGGCATCATCCTCTTCCTGTGAGTACCACTAACACACTCTTTGGTGCAAATAGTGCAATTTACACACACACGCATGTTCTGTATTGCAGCAGTTCTCTGAAATCGACAGACAGTAGACAAATGGGACACATGTGAGGAGACATGATCAACATTGCACAACACTAGTTCTGGTGGCTTATGCCACACCATCATGTAGTTATGACATATACAAAGTTACTTAAATTATTGTTTCAAATATTTGATGTACAATTTAATCAACTTGTCTTGAGAGTTACAAAATACTTCATATTACAATCAAATAAATAACAAATAACATGCTGTTGTTCATTTCCAACATCTGTTTTCATGATATTTCCTTTTATATCAAAGAGTTTCTTTGGATCTGTCATGCATTATCCCAGCAGGAAACACCAATGAATCAATCATTTGCACAGTAAAATGAATACCTTGTGTTGAAGATAACCTAAGATTGTGTTTACCAAACCTGGAAAACATCCACATATCTGTCTGAAACCATAGTAAATCTATAGTAAAGCGATGCTTTAAGATGTTTTACTCTACATTAAGCAGTGTGTGTGACCCAAACATTTTACAATATAGGTTGTGATATTTGTTGTGAGTCAGCAAGCCAGTTGTTTCTGTGTTGATGTGGGCGACTGGTTGTTGTCTAAGACAGACTGTGAAGTGGCAACACAGGAGATGTATGATGTACCGAGAAGAGGTGAAAAGGGATATGGTAAGTCCTTTCAGTCCTCCCAGGCTGACGAAGGCTGTGTTTCTTAGCATAATGTGTAGGAACAGCCATGTTGACTGACTGCTTACGGCCCTTTCAGTCTTCAAACATGGGCTTATTGTGCTGCCTTTAAATTGGGATGTAGCAAGAGATAAACCAAAGATGTATTTGTGTAAATGTGACAACATCACTTTAGGCGGATTGTCTTTTTTACTTGGCTCCCTGAAAATGTAATGACTGCATGTAGCTTTTTAAGGCCGAAAGCTGTGCGGTACACAATTCTCTGATCAACATGTTAGTGATATTGATTTCTTTACCTACCAGACGTGTTTGTGTTTTACAGGATCTTGCTGACATGTATTGCCTGTCTATCCTGTTATTCCGTCCACCTACTGCTATGCAGTGCTGGAGTTGTGGGTAAGGATTCATTTGAGTATCTTCACTTCTGTATCTGAGGCCAGTTTAGCTAATCGTCCTTTACAGGTGTCTGAATCACGGCTGCCAGGCCTGTGTAACAAAACCAGGCCAGTAGCCTATAAAACCAGCCCATACCAGAACTCTTAATATTGCCTTGACAAACCACATGCACTACATTCAGTCCAGCAGCATTGCTATCTCGGGCCAGTGCCTTTCAGTATCTACAAAGTGACACCAAAGGTATGTGAGACATTATCCTCAATACTACTCTTTTTCTTTTCTGTTTGTGAGGATGTACACCAGAACCTTTATGTTTTGTGTTTTGGCCTTCTCTTAACTTGTACCTCTTCCTCCCTACCTAGAAAACACACTTTTTTTTAAATAGTAATTCATGCCTCCTTCATTCATACCTTAATCCAACTGAAATATCTTACTGCTAATGTTGCTTCACTATAAAGCTCACAGAATCAGTAACTCCTTCACTTATAAAAAACACTTTTCTAGACTTGCTTTTTTATGTGAAGTTACCCTTTTTAATCTGCCCTTAATTCCTTTCATGCAAGATCATCTTCTCATCATTCTTTATTTATTTAATTATTTTATTTATCTCTTTATTTGCATGACCTTTTTTCCCATCGGTCTTTTTCTGTAATTTTACCTGTTTTATTCCTTGCATTCCTTTTGTAAGCTTAGTATGACTTATGTTGACATTTTGTGTTTTTACATTTTCTATTCTTCTTCTTGTTTTAAGTCACCTTAGACAAGGCTTTCTTGTGTTGGGCTCTACTGCCGAGTGTTTATTCTGTTATTTTGTCTTCCTGAGTTTTCTGCTTTTGCTGGTTTGCCACAGCACTTGTAAAATATGTTTTTATAGGTGCTATGTAATGAAGTTTATCATATCATTTTTACAGCATATGTGTAAATAGACTTTACCGTTTACTGTATACGAGTGCTTTGCCCATAGGAAGTATGTATTCCTACAGAAAAGCGGAAGGTTAAGTAGCGTTTTCATGGATGGCCAAATGTGGTTGTGTTTGAAGGTGGGACGTCAGGGATATAATTGGCCATTTTTACTACTTACTTACTACCTTGTTTGGTGTCATTATTTTCAGCAAAACCTCACATGTGACTGTACAGCTATTGTTTCATTTTGACATACTGTATTAACACAATGGACATAAAATCACAAAAAATCATACAATCAGAGTAGGAAAATGTTGGATCTTTTACTGTGAAAACCATAAATATGTTTTAAAAATGTTTTTTATTACTTATAATGTAAATATAAATTGTTGTTTGCTAAATTTGTGCATACGTTTTTGAAATTTACAAAGTTATATATAAGTATAAGTATTTACATTTAAATGCAGGCAATGCCTCAGCTCATTCCAGCTGCACTGCCTGCTCTACATTCAGCAGCCTCGTCTTTGTTTTGACTCATAACACAAAAAAATGACTGCACTACACACTAAACACACTACACCAAACACTCCATAACACACTAACTATACACTCAAAACATGCCATATGTCACAAATCTCTCAACTCTCAAAACTCGCAATCTCTCTCACCGTCACTGCTGCTGTCACTCTTTCACCGCCGTCCCTCCCACAACTTCCCCCTGTTCCTCAGCAACCAAATCGCGTGGTTTGCCCCATCATTTTGTGATTGGTTGATGTGGTGCCTTTTTCCACCAATAGGAACGTGTTTTTTTGCTTGCCAAAACTTCCTGCTTGCAGAGACTTTCATGAAAAAAGCCTGTTTTTACCATTTCTTCCTGCACCAGACACAATGCAAACATGAGAGCAATGTTCGCGCAAAAGCGGGGCGGACATTATTTACCGTAAATCCGGTTTTGGACGCGCCGGCGCGTCCGCCGACTCAGGAGGTGGGGCATGGGGGTGGGCTAGCTGCTAGCTACACACGAACATCCACAGATTCCGATTCCAGTTTGTTGTCATACAGACAGACGGACAGAGATTTCTTGCTTTTATATAGAGATATTTTTGTTTGCCTACTTTTAACTGATACACTTTATCCTGTTCACAAGTTTTTAATACTATACCCAGATATACTGTATGTATACTGGGTATACTAAATTAAAATAGGTTCAGCTTGCCTGTTTGACTTGTACAAGGTTAAAAAAAAAAAAATAAGTAGCAAAACGAAGAAGTCTGTTATTTTTATCCCATGGATTGTTAGCTGGCTAGCTAGTTTTTAACCTGTTTGCTGTTCAACTAGAGAGAGGGTTGGGATTGAGAGGCTGGTCCAAATGTCCAATCAGTTTTTTAACATGGCTCTATGTTATCGGTCTCTTCAGGTATACGTGCCTATGAGCAGCTTGGCTTCAGAGCTTTTGGTCATCCAGGGAAGATTCTAGCAGCTGTCATCATAACGCTACATAACATTGGAGGTAAGACTTTAGGTGTGGTATTTTAAATGTTTCTGTCAGATGAGTAGGTGGTGATGATATATCCCTCCAAGGGAACCACAACATCTTTGTTTTATGTGATTGTGTCATATGTGGTCATGTACACTAATTGTTGAATACATATTCAACAATTTAGTAACACAAGTACAAATGAGGGAACATGAGACCAGGAAATGATTCCACGTGGACGTATATTTATTGTCCAACTCCATCCTGGGATTCCCCCTTGACTCAGTGCAGGTGGTGGGAGAGAGCAGGATGATGAACAAGCTGTCATCCCTGCTGGTGAAGGAGTCCCACCCCCTGCAGGTCACTCTCACAGCACTGACCAGCTCCTTCAGCAACAGACTGATACACCCTAAGTGTGTGAAGGAGAGGTATTGCAGGTCCTTCTTCCTGCTGCTGTCAGACTGTAAAACCAGCACTGCTCCATATAGACCTCACCCTGTACTCTGCACTGTGCAATAAGTCTGTACAAACTCATTATTATTGGATATTTTGGTGGAAGGCCGCATTTGGTGGCAGGCCGCATTGTTGTTAACATACCAGCAACATTGGATTACCTGGGTCTGTTCTGCCTTCCTAAGTACTGTCTTAATCAGCTAAAGACATGGCTACAAAGAAACTAGGAGAAGACATGGAGGAGGTTAAAAAATCTTTGAACTTCATGTCAGAGGAGCTAAGTAAGGTGGCAAAGCAACAGATGGGCCTACTGGAATTAACTGAAGAAGTGAAACAACTGAAGGCTGTGATTAAAGAAAAAGACAGGAAAATTGAAGAGCTTGATAGAAGAGTAGATTATTTGGAGCAGTACACAAGGATGGAAGACCTTGTGATAACTGGGCTTGAGAGAACCCACCGTACCTATGCACGGATTACAGCAGGGGACAGGGAGGGTGAGGATGCACCAAGAGGTGAACTACACACACTTAAGCAGCAAGTCATCAACTTCTTCAACAACAAAGACATTCCTATAGACAGTCAAAATATAGCTGCTTGCCACACTATACCCCAACGACGGGACATTAGGCCCAACAGGCCCAACATCATCATTCGATTTGTGAGTAGAAAATACAAAAATGAGGTGCTAAAGCAGGCAAAACATTTGAAGGGCACAGGGGTATATGTGAATGAGCATCTGACAAAGAGAAATGGTGAAATTGCAAGACAAGCTAGAATCTGAAAAGGGAAAGCGGATTCAGGACACTTGGACAAGGAACTGCAGAATAATGATACGACTAAATGGAACACCAGAACAGGCTAAAGTGACAGCCATCAGAGACATTAATGAGCTGGAACGATACAAATGTAAATGATGAATCACATGGTAAAGAGGTGGCATAGTGGGGAAATGTCTAACATTTATTTTGTGTTATGGAAAACAGGTATATGGCGAAATACTGCTTGTGAGTGACAAAACATGGTAAAAATGTGTGAACACACAGATTTTAAGTAATTGACTTTGAAGATCACAAGCTTTATGAGTTGGAAAATGACACTGATCCAGAGATCCACTTCTACCAGAACATTGACATGAACTGTGAATACTATTCTGAAGATGAGTTTAATTCCAGTATGAAGATGGAGGGGTTTTCAGTGATTCATTTTAATAGTAGGAGTCTCTACAGTAATTTCGCCAAAATTAAAGATTACCTTCAACAGCTTCAACAAAAGTTTAGTATAATAGCAATTTCAGAGACTTGGGTGATGAAAAAAACCTACAGGATGGATTAGAGGGTTATGAAATGTTTTGGCAAAATAGGAGTAATAAAAGGGGAGGGGGTGTTGCCCTGTTTGTGACGACTGCCTTTAAATGCAAAGTTGACCATTGTTATTGACAATGTGATGGAATGTATAACCATTGAAATTGAGGTTGAAAGATCTAAAAATATATTAATTAGTTGCATTTATAGAACACCGGGATCATGTATTGATCAATTTAATGAGAAGATTTCTGAATTATATGAAAAACATCATGACAAGACTATTCTGGTTTGTGGTGACTTCAATATTGATTTGCTGAAATCTTATGATCATATGAAAACCGAAGAGTTTGTTAATATTATGTTTAGTTTGAGTTTACATCCGTAAATCGTAAAACCTAGCAGAATTAAAACTGCAAGCAGTGATGAACAGGCCCTCGCAGTCCGCGCGCGTTGGGCTGCGGTGTTGTCGGACTGCGCGCTCACCTGTTACAAGCATGTCATGACGGGGAGAAAACAAGCAGTGAACGTCATGTCAATCGGATGATGTTTGTCTGACTTCCTGTGTCGAGTGGGTGGCGCTATGGATATGACACAGTATTGATGCACAGATCTATTTATGGTGACTCCCACTAGATTCCTGAGAGATTTGGCCGAGATAGGAAATTGTATGAAGAAGTTATTAGGACTCGATGCTTCATGACGAAGGATTTTTATGGCGGGCACCGCCACGGCCACCAGGTATGACGTAGGATAAAGATTTCCATAACTTTTCATCTTCAAGGTCAGAGGATGATACTGAGTGAGTTAGTGGTGTTACATCTGTAGGAGGAGGTAATTTAAGTACGAAGATTGGCAATATTTCAAAATGGCGGCCAAAAGCAAAATGGCCGTCTTAGTATTGATGCTGAGATTTATTTGGGGAGACAGCCTCTACACTTATGAGCAGTTTGGTGTGGATAGGAAATTGTATGTTAAAGTTATAAAGCCTTGATGTTTGACCGCGAGGGGAAAAAATGGTTTCCACCGCCCCGCCCACTAAAGTATGACGCAGCTGAATGATTTCCATAACTTTTGTTCTTCAAGGCATGAAGATGATCATTTTCAAAGTAGGCATGATTTGTACAAAAATGCCGCCACACATCAAAATGGCTGACTTCCTGTTGGAGTGACGGTATGGGTCCAAGAGGGTTTTTTGTGCGTCTGGTCATGAGGAATCTGCGTATTGAATTTCTTTCTTCTACGCACTTGTGGGAGGCGGGGCTGAACATTAGGGAGTGCTACAGAGCCCGCAGGTCACGACCACGCCCCATGACAACACAGATCTTTTCAGGGTGACTGCCTCTGCATTCCTGAGAGATTTGGCCGAGATAGGAAATTGTATGAAGAAGTTACGAGGACTTGATGCTTTACGGCAAAAGATTTGAATTGACCGCTCCACTGCGGCCAGCAGGTATGACGTAGGATAAAGATTTCCATAACTTTTCATCTTCAAGGTCAGAGGATGATACTGAGTGACTGTGAAGTCGGTGGTGTTACATCTGTAGGAGGAGATAATTTAAGTACGAAGATGGGCAATATTTTAAAATGGTGGCCAAAAGCAAAATGGCCGACTTAGTATTGATGCTGAGATTTATTATTATTTATTCATTTATCATAAAGAAGATAATTGAGTTAATTTGAAGACTGTGGTGTTTAAGCTCTAGGACAAGATAGTTTTCAAAGTAGGCATGAATTGGACAAAATTGCCACCACACATCAAAATGGCTGACTTCCTGTTGGACTGAGAGTATGGGCCCCCCAGACTTTTTTGTGCGTCTGGTCATGAGGAATCTGCGTACCGAATTTCGTTTGTCTAAGCACATGTGGAAGGCAGGGAAGAACATTAGGGGGCGCTACAGAGCCTGCAGGTCATGACCAAGCCCAGTGACGATGCAGGATCGTAATTTTCGCTGGATGTGACTTATATTCCAAATTTGGTGAGTTTTTGGGTATGTTCAGGCATCCAAAACTGCAGTCAAGCTTGGAGAAGAAAATTTCTCTCCTTCCAATTACAATAGGGACCTCGCAGGTCTACCTGCTCGGGCCCTAATAACCAAAGATGCTGCAACATTGATTGATAATATTTTTACAAATGTAATTGATGTGAAAATAGTTACTGGATTATTAGTGACTGATGTAAGTGATCATTTAC
The DNA here is from genome assembly GCF_900880675.1 of Sparus aurata. NCBI lineage: Eukaryota > Metazoa > Chordata > Actinopteri > Spariformes > Sparidae > Sparus > Sparus aurata. Next base: position 31,629,351 of record NC_044193.1, on the reverse strand, counting down.
CTATTTATGTTGTGTTAAAAATGAACAAAAGGTTAAAAGTAGGAGCAAATACACAGACTAGTAACTTAGTTAGAATGAAATCAAGAGAGGCAATTACGGCACTCAATGCAGACCTTATGAATCATGACTGGCAGGAAGTTTATGTAGATGATATTAATCAAACATATGATGCATTTTTAGATACATTTTTGTCATATTATGATCACCATTGTCCATTGAAAGAGTATAGACAAAATCCAAAAAAGAAGAGAAAACCATGGTTTACAGAAGGGTTGTAAAAAGCTTGTAAAAAGAAAAATAGGTTCTATAGGGAATTTATCACATATAGAACAAAGGAAAAGGAGGACAAGTACAAAAATATAAAAACAAATTGACAGCTATTATGAGGCTGCACAAAAAATACTGTTTTGATCATTTGTTGCAAAAACACAAAAATAACATTAAGGGTACCTGGAGGGTGCTCAATGGTTTGAGAAAAAACCGTAGTAAAAATGATTTTCCAACATACTTTGTAAATAATGACAATTCAATTATTGAAAATCCAGAGGAAATTGCTAATGAGTTTAATGATTTTTTTGTCAATGTAGGCCCAAATTTAGCAAGGGAAATTAGACCATAATTATGATTTTGCATTCAACAGTAACAACTCAATGTTTCTTGGTGGAGTTTGTGAGAGTGATGTATTAGAAGTGGTACGGAAGTTTAAGAGTAAAAAATCCACAGATGATAATAATATTCGCTTATAAAGGAAGTAATGGACTGTGTCCTCAAACCATTTACTTATATATAAACAGGTATTTTTCCTGATATGATGAAAATGGCTAAGGTGGTCCCAATCTATAAAAATGATGACAAACATATTATAGACCAGTGTCTTTGCTACCTCAGTTTTCAAAAATACTCGAAAAATTGTTTGTAAACAGACTGGATAATTTTATGGAGAAATATGAGTTACTGAGTGACCATCAATATGGGTTTAGGAGCAACCGATCAACATCCTTAGCAGTGATGGAATTTGTAGAAAATATAGCTACGGCTATAGATAAGAAACAATATGCTGTAGGTGTTTTTGTTGATTTACGTAAAGCATTTGATACAATTAATCATTCCTTACTACTACAGAAATTGGAGTGTTATGGAATAAGAGGTGTTACACTAAATTGGATAAGAAGTTATTTAAATAATAGGTTTCAGTATGTAAAAGTTAATAATACTGTGTCACATTATGGAAAAGTAACTTGTGGTGTACCACAGGGTTCGGTATTGGGACCTAAGTTATTTATACTTTATTTGAATGATATTTGTACAGTATTTAATACGTTGAAATTCATTACATTTGCGGATGATACAAATTGATTTGTGCAGGACCAGACATTAAAGAATTGTTGTCAACAGTAGAAAAGGAGTTGATCATGTTAAAAGAATGGTTTGATATTAATAAGTCATTAATCATTAAATGAAAATAAAACAAAATGTATGGTGTTTGGTGGTGTTAGGGCAAATTGTGAAATTAAATTATTCCTGAATGGAGTAAAAATTGAGAGAGTATATGAGATTAAATTCTTGGAAGTAATTTTAGATCATAAATTCAGTTGGAAGCCACATATAGAATATATTAAAAAGAAAATAGCCTGGCTTGGCCCTGGACGCCTGGTCTCTGGCCCTCTCTTACGAAGGTGATGGTACTCAACAGTGGCTTTGTTTTGGCTGGACGTTTCTTTCTCCTCTCTTGCTCCAGGATATCTGCGAGCTGTGCCAACACCTTATTATGGCGCCACCTATACCTCCCCTGGGTCAATGCTGTTTTACACCCTGATAGGATATGCGCCATTGTTCCTTTACCGCCACACAGCCTGCACAGTGAGTCCTCCCTCATTCCCCACCTGTGCAAGTTGACTGGGTCGGTAGAGTGTCATACACTGCTCGGAGCATAAAGGAGATACGGAACGGCTCCAGCCGCCACATCTCACTCCACGTGATTGTCCTTTTGGGAAGGTTCCACCTTGTCCAGGCACCTTGAGTTCCGAGCTCGATGGATTTAGCTCTCCTTCCTTCTTCCTCAAGTCTTCGGACTTCTTCCTGGATCAAGGTCCTCCTTTCCCTGGGAGTGGACTTCGACCACTGCTGGAATTGGGATGTTCCTAGACCCTGCCTTCCAGTGCAAGGGTTTCCGATGATGTCTCTGGTCCTCAGAGAAGATTCTGCCTGGTTAACTGCCGTGCTGGCGGCCCACTTCCTGCCCGATCTTGTTCTAATTCCTGCTTCCCTGGTGAGTTGGTCTTCGGAGTCCCTATATGTGAGGGAAAGTCTGCACTTGGCAACTTTAAACTCCTCAACCACTGAGGACAGGGGGAGCTGAAGCTGGCCCGACCTTATGTAGAGCCCCACTGATGTAAAGCTCGGGGGTATTCCCAACCATCTTCGAAGGTGCTTGTTGAACTTTCTCTCTATCCCTTCAACTGATGTTATCGGCACTTCGTAGATGGTGAGAAGCCACATAAATCTTTGGAGTAGGCCATGTTGGTAGATACAGCATTTATATTTCCCAGGCAGGCCAGACTTGTCAATCCTGTTTAACCATTCTCCAACTTGTTTTTCGGTACTGGAGATGCTGTTTTTGTCTGTCAGGGAATCATCATACCATTTCCCAAGGCACTTAATAGGGTTCCCCTGGATGTTCGGGATCACCTCCCTTTGAACAAGCAGCTTGAACCTCTCAGTTGTTTTGCCCTTTTGAATCACCAGACATCTTGATTTCTTGGGCTTGAAAATCATTTTCGCCCATGTGGCCATACGATCCAGCTCTGCCAGGACCCATCTTGCCTGCACATGGGTTGGTGTTATGACGGTAAGGTCATCCATGAATGCCCTGATTGCTGGCTGTTGACTCCCTGCAGCAGTTCTCGGTCCTCTTGACTTTGTACTCGCTGCGGTTATGATCAGGTTCATTCCCATGGTGAACAAGATGGGAGAGATGGTACACCCAGTTACTATTCCCTTCTCCATTGGTTGCCACTTTGTTGTGAACATGGCTGACTGGAATCGTAGCTTGATGTCTCCCAAGTAATCTGTGATCATACCCTGGATGTGAAGTGGGATGTGGTAATGGTCCATAGCCACTCGGATCAAGTTATGGGGAATAGACCCGTATGCGTTAGCAAAGTCGAGCCAGGCTACTGTTAGGTTGCCTTTCTTCTCCTTTGCCTCTTGGATAAGTTGGCTGATGACCCCTGTGTGCTCCAAGCACCCAGAGAACCCTTCAATCGCACCCTTCTGGATAGAGGTGTTAATGTATCCATTCTGGGTCATGCATCAGAATCAGAATCAGAATCAGGATTCCTTTAATGTCCCGTATACCGCTGGGACCTGGAGCAGAAGATGATCTAGCATGCTTGACGAACTCTTGAACCTCTCTCCATGATGGAAAATCTATGCTCAGGGATGTTATTGGTGGATTGATGGTGCCAAGCCCGTGATCTTCTGCTAAGGCGATGTTTCTTGACGGATCACTGAATGTCTCTTCTACAAACTCCTCCACCTCATCCTTGGAGCTTGTTAGAGTCCCAGACCTTGCCTCTCCCAAAAGTGCTTTGGTGAAGCGGTAGGGGTCTTTTATAAACTGGGCTCTTGCAGCTTCCTGGTTTCTCCGCCTCTGCCTTAACCTCTCAGCCCTTCTTGCTCTGATCAGCTGCTCACGATGGCTGGCTGTCAGTTCTTTTATTCCTTCCTTTTCTTCCGTGCTTGCCAATTTGAATTGCTTCCTCAGGGCTTTAATTTCCTTCCTAAGTTGTCTTATCTTTCTTTCTCTTCTGTTCTCCTGATTTTCTTGTCTGGCTTTCTTCTCTCTCCTTGGCACTGTTCCAAACCGTTCTTTTGCCAAGTTATAGGTGATGGCTGTCAGTGAATCCATCTTTCTTTCTGCTGATCCTGCTTGTGCCGCTTCCAGCACCTTGTCCAGATCTTCCTTGAACATGGACCACTCTTTGGTCTCACACGTCTTCGGCCACTTGAGTCTTTCCTTCGTTGGCTGGGGTGGGCTCTCTGGGGTGGCATTTGAGGTTCTCCTTGTGTGCTCTTGGGGGATTGCATGCACTGAGAGATCTCTAGGACTATGGTGTCCTTCCTGCCTAGGGTTCTCCTGCGTCTCACCAGACTGATCGTCTGAGCGGTGTGCCTGCATCCGTTCTTATCCACACTTGGACTTGCTCTGGTGTATTTTTAGCCCTCTTGCGCCTTTGCAGATCTTTCCGCACTTGCACTTGACTTCCCATGCCTCCCCGGTCAAGTTGGTTTGTTTAAGCCTTCTCTGTGTCTGTGTCACTGTCCTGGTCGTTGCCGTTGAATCTGTCCTAGTGAGTCTCTCATCCTCCCCCCCTCTCGGGAGACTCTGGGGGTATTGCTCTTTTGTTGTGTCTGTAGCTTGCTTGGAGCCCTCTTGCGAGTGCTGCAACAGGGGTTGCTAGCCCCTGTTACCCTGCCAGTCTTTCCTGGAGGTCAGCTGTCTTTCCAGCGTCACCGACCTTCCTCGGTTGCCATCCAGACTTTCCTGGAGGGAAATACATGCAGGACATACATAGACCCTATAATTAATAATTAATAAAGCTTCCTATCGCGAAACCACTAATAAATTATTTATAAAGTCTGGCATCTTAAAATTCTTAGACATTGTATATATGAAAACATTAGAAATATTATTTCGAGCAAAGAATAAAAGTCTTCCCACCTGTATTCAACATTTTTTTAAATTGAGAGAAAAAAATTATAATTTAAGAGGGTTGTGTATTTTTGAAATATGTAAAGTGAGAACTAATGTTAAATATAGATGTGTTTCATTTTTGGGAGTTAAATTATGGAATGGACTTAGTGATGAACTGAAATTGTGTAGATCACTGTTGAGTTTCAAAAAAACATTGAAAGGTAAAATAATTAAGGATTACAATGTAAAATGACTGAAATGTGAAATGATTAAGAAGTAAGAATTTAGAGTACATTTTTATCATGTTTTTTGTTTTGTTTTTTCTTCTTCTTTCTATAACTGATATTTTGGGTTATTTAATGGATTGTACAGGATAGGCAAAAATAAGCCTTGGCTTCAGCCTATTCCTTTTTCGGTTACAGAGTTTGTTTAAAATTTTTGATGTGAGAAAATGTTGAGTGGAACTCTGTATGGTAATATTTGCCAGTTGATTGCACATAATTTAAGTATTTTATATTGTAACCGAAATAAAACTATTCATTCATTCATTCATTTCAACACCCACATTTATTATCTATATTTAATATCTGTATATAAAAATGTGCTGTTCATTTTTGCAATATATCATGTAAACATGTGTATATGCCGATTATATTTTCTTTCCTTTTTAATTATATTGTCTATTTTTGCTATTGCTCTGTTCTTGTAACATTCTGACGCTGCTGTGACAAACAAATTTCCCCGTCTGCGGGACATTAAAGGATTTCTGATTCTGATTCTGATTCAACTAAGTACTACTCAGTAATACAGTGACATGTGTACAATGCGAATGCAGATATTGTATTGTATTGAAGTATTGATACCTTGGCACCCCACAACAATACGCAGCACTCATAAACACTTTTTCTTTCTTTCTCTCCTGCAGCCATGTCCAGTTACCTGTTCATAGTAAAATCTGAGTTACCTCTGGTCATCCAAGCCTTCCTTGGCCAGACATCCAGCTCTGAGTGAGTAATGCTAACAATCAACAAAATGTATAAAATTCAATATCGCTTTCAACTGTGTCCATTACAGAGATGGGTCCAGATATGACGAGGCAACATACTGATTTTATATCCTTATCCTGATTCAAGAATTTAAATTGTTTTAGATTTTAGACATGGTTATATGGTGATATGACACAAGTGTTGTCTTTTCCTGGTTTTAAAGGCTGTATTATGGTAAAGTGATGTCATTTTCTGACCTGACCAGGTTGTTCTGCTTGTAATATGCAGTTTTAAGTAATAGTTTTGGGAGGGCACAGGGGAAGAAGATATATCAGTCTGTGATACACACCAGTACGTGTGAGGAGAAACATTCACTGTAGGTTTGGCTTTGAACATGAGATCATTTACTGCGTTTACCAAAATGTCAGTGTTCCTTTAAAACTGCTTAAAAGTGGATTTCATTCAATCATCTCATAGAATTTCACTGTGCACTGTCCACGCTGCAAGATTTCCAATGAATGGTCCTACGTTTGTCCTAATAATGCCCCACCTGAATGAGGCCGGATATTAATTGATCACATCAGCATCAACATCACTGCTCTGCTGAGCAATGTTGTATATTAGCTGTTCCTGCTGCTTCACCACACTCAACCAAACTGAATGTTGTTAAGTTGATCCTTCACAGTGAGCAGATCCAGTCCAATTACACTTGTAATTGCGAAGAGTTACTCTCATTAATTTAAAGGGCAACTCCACCAATATTAAACATTATATTGTGTTTGCAGGTCTTAAAGGGATAGTTCGGGTTTTTTGAAGTGGGGTCATATAAAGTACATATCTATAGTCGATCTGTTTCCTACCGTAATCACCGATCAGCGCAGCTTCAGTTTGGAGAAGTAGAGAGCCGCTCCAGCCCAGAGGCTCAGCTTTGTACTGCAGTGAACGGGGTCCAGCAAAAAAGCGAAATTAACCACCTAAAACAAGGCTCACCGCTTTACATTGCCGTCAGACCGCGCTTTCTTTTGGCACTACATTTTCTCTTACGCATGAGCAATAGTGCGTAGGGATACGGAGGTTTTGCGGTTGAGAAAATGTAGTGCCAAAAGAAAGCGCGGTCTGATGGTGATGTAAAGCGGTGTGAATTTTACCTATACAACGTACACTTGAACTGATGTAAAACATTTTAGGTGAGCCTTGTTTTAGGTGGTTAATCTGCTTTTTTGCTGGACCCCGTTCACTGCAGTACAAAGCTGAGCCTCTGGGCTGGAGCAGCTCTCTACTTCTCCAAACTGAAGCTGCGCTGATCGGTGATTACGGTAGGAAACAGATCGACTATAGATATGTACTTTATATGACCCCACTTCAAAAAACCCGAACTATCCCTTTAAGGAGTACTACTGCATATTTGAAGAAGAAGTAGTATAAACCCTTTTGTGGCTCGAGAGGGAGTTGAATGTAATCTGTCTCCACTGATGTCATTCATTAGCTAGGTTGCATTGTGGGTAATGTAGGCACCAGGTGAAAAGAATACCTTGATTAAAATGGTGATATTTCTGATTCTGTTGTATCAATTCTGATCATTTGGTTTTAAACTGTCGATAAGGAGTCCAGCAGTCTGTATGTTTCCATGAACACTTAAGTCGAGCTACAGTCACGGCTCGATAAGGCTATTTAATTGGACTACTGCCATTAACCCACAAGCACCCGGGGAGAATTGATATATTGACAGAAGTGTGTCTGACTCCACCACGGCAGATGGCAATATGCATCAGTTATTTGTAACTGGACCTTCATCTGGTTAACCAATTTCGTAACATATCAAACAAGTTAAGAAGTAGCAAATGGGCTGCACAACAAACAGTTAAAAAAATGGATGGAAATGGATGAAAATGGACCCCAACATTAGACCAGTGAACTGCTTTTCAGAACAAAAGACTTTATTATACTACTTTGTTCACTTAGTGGACCTCCTCAAGACCTGGATAAAAAAGTGCATAATTGGCACAGTTACTGTATGACTGAATTCAAACAGGTGTGTCCTGCTTCACAGTGTTTTTTAATGATCAGCCAATAGAAACACAGATGTGCTGTGTTTAGTTATTTTTTCTGCCATTAACCTGCCATGTACAATTTTCACTATCAGGATTCAAAGTGACCCAATCTAAGCTTTGTTGAGAAAACCGGCTTTTCGTGTGGTCACCAGACTTTTTTACCTCTAAGCGCTGGTTGTGTGCCTCGCAGAAATGGATGATTTGCAGCTGCGATGTTATTAAGCTCAAGCAAAATGCTGAAGGTGATACATGAGGATGTGGAGTAAGTCAGCAGCATACTCTCAACAAACCACAACAGAATTGGAGCAATGTTTTGTGGTCAAGCTAAAACATATTTAAGATGTCAACATTATATGGTGACATTCTCATTTTTGGTTTTTGTTGCACTGTAAGAAACAAGGAACTGCTTAATGAAACAGTTCATCCAAAAGTCATAATGTAATAATTACCCCATCACCTCCACGCTGATGGAAAATCAGTGAAGTTCTGTAGTCCACTGAACATTTCTTGAGCTTCACAGCAAAAACAGCCTTGCAGCATTCTGCTAAACAACCAGTGCCTGGAGACTATTTAAAATGTAAAAAGCAACCAAAACAAATAAACATAAAATGGCTGCATTTTTTACACCCTTTTAAAAAGCCATTGAATCTTCACTGTAGCTGCTAAGCTAAAAGTATTACTGCAGTTGAGAAGATCATGTTTGAATTTTGGGGTGAACTTCTCCTTTAAGTCATATTTTTTTCCCAATTGACACACTCAGGGGTATGAACCATGTCTCTCACATCACAGCCACTTATCTACATGTAGTAAATACAGTATACCACAAACCTATATTTGACTTCCCGCCCCTGGAACAAATTAAAAGTTTTCATTTTTCAACAAAACCTACCTTGCTTCTGCTCTGACTGCATTTCTCACAGTTTTCAACTATATGTGTGTTTGTGCTTTACTGTATGTGTGTTTTCTTCACCTAGCGACTGGTTCATGAATGGAAACTACCTCATCATCATTGTCACTGTCTGCATCATCCTCCCACTAACGTTGATGAAACACCTTGGTACGTCCCTCAACCCAGTCACACTCAACATTCCTCAGAGAGATGCTTTTGAAAGTTGCGCTCAACAAGGTCGTTTATTATATTAAGTCTTCAGAAAAAAATCACCACATTTTTCCTTGTATTGTATGGTGTGACTTGAATTTAGTACAACCTTCACAAAGCAACGAAGGAGAGAAAAGATTTCTGGTTCTGCTTTCTTGCAGACACATGAAATACATGTCATCAACACAACATTTTAATATAGTCACAGTGTGTCTGAGGCTTGTGTTCTTGCATTCTGCAGGGTACCTTGGTTATACCAGTGGCTTCTCTCTCTCCTGCATGGTCTTCTTCCTCTCTTCGGTGAGTCCCCACTGAAAAAATACCCAAATGCCCCCAAGCATGAGTCCAGTTCAGAGGTGTAAAACAGAATGCCTGTGGAGTTTGGGTCTGACTCTGTTAACACTCTCTAAGACTTGGTCAGGCTCTGAATCCTTATAGCTTTAGCTGGTTGGACAGGGATGAGTTACCTCCAACAGCTGCTGCAGACTTCTTTTTGGGAATGTATACAACTGCTGCTGGGTGCACACTCTCAATATGTCAATTGCCAAGATCAGGGACATGCACATGATTATAAAGGGGCAGGGGCTTAAACTCAGAAAAGGGCAGTACATGCGTGTGCATAGTGTGCACCAATTGTTTTTTTTTCAGGCCTGAATAACACAATATGTTGATTAATTTAAAATGAATAAACAAAGTACTTATAGAAAGCTAACTACTTAGCTGTGTATCCTGTGTAGCTGTGGGTGACATGCAATTGCCATTTCTTTTGTGTCAACAAATTATAGTCAACATGAGTTTATACACATTATCATTATACTGAGGTTTAGAAGATATGCAATTCAGCTGCGACTCTTAAAAAGCAATAAAACACTCGTTTACTAATAGGCTATTTATTGGAGGGCAAGTGCAAACTAGAAATATATGCTACACATCTAAAAATTTGTCAAAACCAAGAAATGACTACTGTGACTGCTACTCTGACTGTTAGTAGGAACAGCAATGTTTACAACAGCAAAGTCACAGTAAACTCAGTATCAGGAAGAAGTTTAAGATTTGTGGCAAGACAGCTGTCAGATTATTCTTAACTCTCATTAACAAGCAGTTAGCTTAACAAGCACAAATGGGCGCTTTTCTAAAATATGACTCATATTTAAGCACGTTGAATAAGTGGAAGGCGGCTTGTTAGCCCCCACAAGGAAGTTATGTTAATGGTTTATAACTCACAAAGGTTCAAGTCGCTCCACTGTCACATCTCATCTATGTGCGTGGTGGAATTCTTGATGAGGCAGCGGCTTCTCTCTCTCTCTCTCTCTCTCTCGTCCCTCTGTGAGAGACAGAGCGGAGCCGCAGCAGACAGAGAAGCGGCTTTAGGCTCAACACACACACAACACCATATACGCATAGGAAATGCGTACGTTAGATAACAGTGACGTTTTTATACCGCCGTTATTTTTACATACCTTTGCACAACAGGAATTTATTTATTCATTAAAAAAACACACAAAAAGGGCTTTTTTTTAATACAAGGCAAAAAGGGCAGGGGCTCAAGCACCCCATGGGCCCTATGTGTGCACGTGCCTGGCCAAGATGTAGCGACATGTCAGAGAAGAGTTAAGTTGCCAAACAACATAGGATTGGAAAGGGTCCAAAAAGTTGTATTGTCAGGAAAGGCAGCAATAATAACATGTGTTTCACTTCGTCATAGTCTCTCTCTCCCTCTTTCTCTCTGTCATATCAGGTAATCTACAAGAGATTCAAGATCGCCTGCCCTCTAGAAGTGTTCGGCAACTACTCTGTGAACACAGTGGTCCCAGAGGACACATGCACCACCAAATTCTTCACCATCAACCAAGAGGTTGGAGATAAACTCCCTCAATTTCAAGCACACAGTGAAACTGTTCATTTGTGAGCTCTGTTCAGAGGACTGTGTTTTGCTCTGAACCCGTGTACTGTTGGGAACTATTTGTGGCTGCATCATATTACATGGGGTAGTGTGGAGTTCATATCTTTCCTGGAAAATAACCAAGTGAAGTTATTCTGTTACTTGATTTGCAGACGGCATACACCATTCCCATCCTGGCATTTGCCTTTGTATGTCACCCTGAAGTGCTTCCCATCTACACTGAACTGAGCAAGTAAGATATATGCGAGTCTTACATTCGTCACACACAGTATACATCATGCACTTTGATGGTCAGAATACCATCCCTCACTCCCAATGTCTCAAACACAGATAACTGATCGGTGGCCCTACACTTCTTGGTTTGATGCTGTAGTTAACAAATGCCACTTCTTTCGGTGCCCCTCAGGTCTGCTTAGAACACTACATAGTTATACCTAAGGAATTCAAAGCATTTCCTGTACCACCATCAATCCTTTATCTGTTAGCAGAGTATATTATTAGCACTGATTAGTAGTTTGGTTTATGATCACTTTAAACAAGCGATTGCAATGCAATATGAAAAACAAAAACACACAATTAAAGCTTTCCTTTAAAATTAATAACTATATCCTGCTTTGCATAAACTTGTGATATTATAACATGAACAGTTTGGTTCAAAGAGAAATACCATTTGTGAATATCAGCACCTTTCTGAGTGACATAAATAATTCCTTGCATGAATATAAAATTCCTGATGAAATATCATTGGAGTTATCTCAACTTTTCAGAACATTATTGTGGATACAGTTGTCTGTGTTGTTTAACAGTGAACATCAGCTGACTTTTATTCCTGAAGAAATGTTTTGGAATGAAACCCATCAAATGTTTATTTGCCATCAGTTACATGTAAGTGGCACAATGTACTAAAGCTGTGTAGCAGTATTGGTTCAAGTCGCTTACATTTAAACCATTTTGAAATGTAAAAACACACTGCAGTATATGTTGTTATGATAGATCATCAATTATCATTAATTTACTTATTAGCCTGATAGCACAACATTCTCATGCTTCACATTTGTCAGTGTTTAAATTAGTGAAGAAAACTAGGGTTCGCATCCCATTTGTGTCTAAGAGTCAAAAGTTATTTGTTTTGAAGTTATGTCATGTAAGTAAGAAAACGCACATAAGTGACATATACCTGTTACCTAAGAGATGTACGTATGTTACTTAAGTTACATGACATAAATGTACCTATTTTAACCCAAAGTATGATCTTTTCCCAAACCTAAGCAAGTAGTTTTGTATCCTAAACCTAACCATGGAGCTTTTGTGTATAAACTGAATGGATGACTCTCGTCCATAACTAATTGGGTCTTATTTTTGTGGTTTTTGGCCACATCAGTATCCACCAGGTAAAATGACATCTGGTGAAAAGGAAAATCAGAAGATCTGACAAGTGTAATGGGCCTTGTGCCCTCAGGCACGTGTCTCAAACAAAGAGACCAAGAGAGGCCTGTAGTTGAAGCCAGAAGCCTAACTACCAGGACCTCAGCCACGAGGTCTACCGGACAAAGAACAGGGCAAAAGGGCCCACAAGGTGTGAGAGCCAAGTTGAACTACCCCCAAGACGTTCACCTGGTCCCTATTGGCTGTGAGCCCGGAAGCTCTGCCAGGATCACAATGACATCAATCCCACGTTAAAAGGTCACGGATCATTCCTGCCCTTCGTATTTTCCTGCGGTCTTTTGTTGTGAAGAGACTTAGGTTCATGCAATCGCTGCCATAAGGGTACAACTTGAGAAATGTTTTTCACTTTTGCTTGAGCTAATTTCAGTTCCCTCCTCGCTGGACGAGACAGAGACTTTTTTTGTTTTACTTTTGTTTTTGCTCGGACGTTTGTCATCATTGTTTGGATCCAGGAATGCTGCACAACCCAGCCGTTTCCTCACCGCTTGCAGAAGGAAGAAGTAATCTTCAGAAGGAGACGAAACCGTCCTTTCCATCGAGTCGACATAACGCTGTGAACAAAGCTGGCATCAGTTTCCAGGACCCTGGAGCCTGACCCCGCTCTCGCGCTCCCGAACTAGTTGGAGCTTCGAGTCAGACAGGCACCCACACTACCGCAGGGCTGCCAAGTTTCAGAATCTTTTTTTTTTTAACATCGATTTTGCCTGTTTTAATGTCGATTGATACCTTAAGACTGATGTCCTCACCTCCATGCCAGCGGCTCTCCCTGCACTGTGACCTAATTAAAAAGTCTTAATTAACCAGAAATTAGAAATTAAAATTGTAACAAGAATTTTGACAAAATACATTTATTTGTCAATATTTCATTTCAACCAACTCTCCATCATTTAGCTGGGGACATGTCTCATGTTGTAGGTGTTTGTGGCAGATTTTGATGCCTTGATGACAGAGGCAGGGCAGGCAGTTCCTTTAGGGGGGTCTAAATTGACCCTTACAAGGTCTGCAACTCTGACTCTGTACAAATAGAACCAAATGGACCCCAATGGGTCCACTGTCACAAGGATAGACCTTGAAATTTAAAATTTTGAGAAACACTGCTTTATGGGGGTCTAAATTGATATTTACAAGTCTGTAACTCTGACACACACACACACACACACACACACATTGGTCCTCATTTATCAATCTTGCGTGAAAACGGGTGCAGATCTGAGCGCAGAATTGGTCTTACGACGGGACACACGTGATTTATGAAACGTTCGTATCTGACCAATTCCAGCGTGCGAATGATCGGGTCTTGATAAATGCGGCGGCTGAATTCGATCTTCATTAACATGTTACGCCCTTAAATATTCCTAGTTCGGAGGCCTCACCCACTGAGGTCAAATATGGAGAGAAGAAACACTGGCAAGAAGAGAAACTTTTCTGAGATGGAGATCAAAGGCATCAAAGGCACTCCATGCGCTAATGGAATATTGTGCAAAACTAGCAGGCCAAAATAATATCGCACACTTTCTCTGGAGTATACAGCAGCGTTCCCCCTGCTGGTCCAAGACGGAGTCACCTGCCCATCAGCAACCCGAAGCAGCGCTCCACTGTGACTCGTGTGCGTGTGTGCGCACTATTGAATCTCCATTCCTACTCTGTAGCAGTGTTATTAGGTATTCCGTTAACTAGTTGTCATGTTAGGCTATTTAGCTATCATATTTAATTTTACAAAAAAGTGGTGTCATTAAAAACGTGGGCTTTTTTTTATTAAAAGTTTTGTATTTTGTTCTATTCGTTTTAAGAATCCGTTTTGATCTGTTCTAAATATGTGACTGCTTATGCTTAATGAGAGCTGAGGTTTGTTTAATAATTATTTTTAGACAGATTTTGCTGTACTGCACCGCAAATCCACAGACTCAGATTTGCGTACACAAGCTCAGACCTGACGTGAGATCTGATCGTAGCTTCCACTCATGTCCAAATTGATAAATGCTGAAGTTTGAGTGGAAATGGTCGTATGCACGGTTTTCTGCCGTACGTTCGTTTGTTAAATTAGGGCTATTGAGACTAACGTTAGAATCTCTTTTTCAAGTGTGAACTGGCCAAGAGAAGAGGCAAATAAATGTTACACAGCTCTGCAACAAATACAGGACAATGATAGACTTATAGCAGCCTTAAATCAGCAATTATTTATTTATTCATTTATTTATGCATGTATTTATTTATGCATTTATTTATTTATTTCAGCATTTATTTATGCATTTATTTATATATTTATTTATGCATTTATGCATTTATGCATTTATTTATTTATTTCAGCATTTATTTATACTTATGTCAGGTTTGGTCCTCCATAGTTGTGTTTGTTTCTTTGTTGTCTGCTAAGCCCCGCTTAGCTTCTTCCCTCTTTTACTAACACACACACAAACTGAGATACACGTAATCTTATGGGCCATCTGTTGTAAACTTATAGTTAATAACCCCACTATAACATAAGACATGTGTCCTGCATATCCCCTTTATTGACTTTAAAGATGGACTCCTCTCAGTAGCACAGCGACCTTTTTGGGGCTGTGGGTATTATCCCTCTAAACGCACCTCTCATGTGACCAAACCGCACACGAGACTAAAGATGGCGTAACCGCCACCTTTGTTCAAACCTCGCGCACGTGTAGGGATCACCTTTGGTCAATACAGTCACTGCCGCCATTTTTGAATTCCAGGTATATGAATAAGTGAATCTGAATTCATCAACTTGGAATCCGCTTTCTCGCATGACACAAAGTCACGTCAGGTGTTTCCTGTAGTCTCTCCAACGAGACTTCCTAAGTCACGCCCACTAATTTGTAGTCCGGCAAACGTGACTTCCCAAGCCGTCTTTGTAGTCTTTATTGGGGACTTCCTGCCACACAGACCCACACGCACACACGCCCACACCCACACACACACGCCTCCACCCAGTTACATGTTTGGCTTGCTTATGTTTTGATGTTGCTAGTTGTTGAAGGAAGCTGTTGTTTGTTAAAGTAGGTGGTTTGTTTTGTGGAGAAAAGCTTTAATAAACATTGTTGATTTTAACTGAGCAGCATCTGTGATTATTTTGCACAATCCCATATTGTAATAACGGCTGGTTGAGATGGCCAGTGCTTGGATTCACGCCTTCCCTCTTATCTAATTATTGATATTTTCATATTATTGACAAGTTGACTAACTTTCAGGCTATGAGACTAAAGGTAAATCATTTGATTATTGATCCCTGATTCCAGGGTAGTGCCCCGTGTTCATTAATGACTCATAGTTACCTAGGTTTCATTAATCAACTATGATAATTTTTATTTAATTAATAACATGGTAATTAATAATCAATAATCAATATCGATTCCTAACATGTCATAAGCCACACTATTTTAACATCAAAATGAAAATGTGAGAACCTCAAAAAAACATCTTCTTACAACTTTTCCAAGTGAAAAAAAAAGTTAGTTTCACATTTGGGCACTACAGCAATAGTGTCTGTAAATAAAGGCTATTCTTAAAATAAACTATAGCAATGGCCATGCTTCTTCTCTTTTGACTCTATGTATCTTTTCCCCCCAAAGCCCAACAAAGAGGAGAATGCAGAATATTGGCAATGTTTCCATCCTGGGCATGTTCATCATGTACTTCTTCACTGCCATATTTGGCTATCTGACCTTCTACGGTGAGGAAACATCTCTCTCTCACGTACCTCTGTGTAATGACATTGAAGTAACACATGTTCTATATCTGTGTGTGTGTGTGTGCAGAGAACACTGAGGCAGAGCTCCTCCATACCTACAGTAAGGTAGACCCCCTGGACACTCTGATCCTGTGCGTACGGCTAGCTGTCCTGGTGGCCGTCACTCTGACTGTACCCGTGGTCTTGTTTCCTGTAAGATCATGTCTGGGCTTCACACACGTCCATCTAATATACTCTGTGATACTCACCTGAAATACTTGTGCATTTAATAATGTGGTCAATATAGTATACAGAGGTTCACATGGTAAACTCAATAGGGTGCGTCTTTTCACAGTACTTCATTTATTCTGTTCAGAGATGGTGATGTATCCACTTCCATCTGCTTCCATGGATGTTTCACATTAAAAGCCTACACGGAAAGAAAGAAATAATTCTTTGCTTAAATTCAACTAATTAAATTTATTTGTGGATTTTGGATCCATTTTTGGTCAGTTGCAGAGAGCAGAGGCTCTAGCTTGTTTTATTGATAAGAGTTGTAAAATGGGAATTTCAGTATATTCTAACCTAGGCCCCACAGTGGCTACAACTTTGGGGCAACTCTGTTAAAGAGGCTTGTTAGCTTCTGCCAACTTTACGGAAACAATTTCTACAGAGATAGACCTTTTGGTTATGCCCAATCCTGGTACTGTCTGTTTACATGAACCCCACTGTTTACTGATGATGATAGAGTGTCTTGAAAGGGTTCCTATTTCATAGGAGGAGATTTCACCACCTACTACTACAAGATGAACATTTCGGGCTCTGAAATTGAGCTGATGAGTCGCAGGAAGACAACAGTGGAAAGAGGAACTAGAGAACCTGCCAAACATAATTTATTACTATAGTCATGGCTGAACAACGATCTACCTTAGATGAGGCAACAACTCATAAAAAGATTTCAGAGTGAGACTTAAATTAGCAGACATACGTTTATTGGCCCAAAGGATTGCGTTGCAGGCGCTGCAGCTGCCAGAGACTGCTGGCTGAGGAGGTCAACTGATCATGAACACACCAAAATATTTAAACCTACAGCCCTGGTTTTAAATGATTGGAATTACCCTTTGAAAAAATTCTGACAACTGACACAATTATATATACGTGAACTGTTAGACATAATACATTCAGGATATATTTCCCCTGTTGGTCTGCTAGGATTAGTGTCACACAGTTCTACAGTTCTAGTTTCATAGACTGACTTGGTGTGATACCTGGGCAGAATTATGCATCCTTATGTCCTGTCCTGCTAGATCCGCCGTGCCCTCCTGCAGCTGCTGTTTCCAGGAAGGCCCTTCCACTGGCTCCGTCACATCATTATCGCCATGTGTCTGCTGTTTGCTGTCAACCTGCTGGTCATCCTCGTTCCCAACATTAGAGACATCTTTGGCATTACTGGTGAGATATTAGACTTCAAAGTTGTATGGAAGCCTGAAAGGAAAGGGCTTCTGATCAGTTCTGATGAGAATGCTTTCAACTGGTAAACCACAACATACAGGCCAGAAAACCAGCGTTAACTGTTTTTAATGTGTAGTTGCAAGGCAGGATCTACTATCTGATGATCAGTAATTGCCCTCTGTGCAAACAAAAATGACGTGGAGTTCCCCAAGGCTCCATTCTAGGGTCTCTCCTGTTAAACATCTTCTTGCTCATACTAGCTCAGATTATTAAAGACAGCTATTTTACCACCATTATGCAGATGGCACACAGATTTATATCCATAAATTTCGTGCAGAGGTCACTGGGGAGGTTATTGGGGAGAGGATTAAGGGGGATACTTCAGGTGATCGACGGAACTAGTGTAACTTCTGTTGAAGTTACTAAAAGTACAGCACCGGCGGTATTTACACTAGATAAAATAACTAACCTAGATCTTCATTCATGAGTGATACAGTGCACTAATCACTCTGAGAAGGAGGATTCACCTCCTGTTATCATGGAAAATTCTGTTTCTGTCAAACGACTGGACATGCTGTTAGTTGAACCCATAAATTGCGCAATGTATTATGGGGCTAAGAATAAGGTGGATAACAATATCCTCAAATGACTATGGTACCAGGCAAGCACTGAATAAGTGCATTCAACAAATCAGTGAGTGATTAATTGTGCCTCCTCTGTGTGCCCAGGGGCTACCACTGCTCCCAGTCTGATTTTTATCCTTCCTGGACTCTTCTACATCCGCATTATACCCACCAACCAGGAGCCCATGACCTCAAGACCAAAGATCCAGGTAGGCTGATACCATCTGAGAAAACAGAGTTATAATGAATGTAATAGCCTAGTGATTCTGTATTGATGTACTGTATCTTCTTTTGGTTTTTAGGCTGCATGTTTCACAGCACTGGGTTTCATATTCATGACCATGAGCCTTACATTTATCGGGATTGACTGGGTGAGCGGAGAAAAGCGAAATCTTGGCGGCCATTAAAGAACAACTCCCCTACACCCTACAGCAACAGCAGCCCATTGCTGCACCCCTCTTCCAGTCCTCTGAAAGGGGAGCAAGACTCAACCTACTGTTGAAAAGCTTGTGGCTTTGGTGGGACTGTTTTATTAATCATAAGGACAATCCGTATGTCCAGAGTGATGAGATGAGCCCAGCTTTGTCCCATACCCACCCAGGTTGATATATACCACCAGGCTCCATCACAGGTGGTGTTCCTCTGTTCTAAATAAAGAGCTGAGGGACATGTTGACAATGGAAGCCCCTCAACCACTAAAAGCTATTTGCCTTAATATTGGCTAAATGTGGTGTATAATAAGAGCAATATTAAAAGCAAATTAGACAAATGTCTAAATGCAAAAAAGCGTTTGATAATCTGCTAAGTTTGATGGAGACAATGTATTTGGTATGTGCTTGATATAACTGCTATTCAAAAGGAGAATCCATCACACTGTTTATCATTACCATAGGTGGCTGAACAGATGCCTTCAGATAATTTACTTCAATTGATGTATTGGTGTATTGTAATTCTGCAGAGTGGTGTTTGGTAAACTGGAAGAACTCGTTTACTTTCCATTAGCCAAACTCTAACGTTAAGTTTATACAGCTGTGAATCAATTAATTTGGTATGATCTATTTGTGAATTTATTCTGGACAGGTGGATGTTCAGCATTCATGTTGTTCAATAAAAGTTCAAAAGTGTTGAAACCTGTGTTGTTTGTTAATGGCATGGAATATAAGATATGATTTTGACATATGGCAAAGAGCTCAAGGAACCAACCTGGCCTCAAAATTCCCCAGATACAAATCTGAACACACTTCCTTGAGACATTCCAGAACGAACCAGAGGCTCCAACTCGCAACTCACAGGGCTCAAATCAGCCACAACTTGCATCTGACTCATCCCACAGGGTTCGTACACATTTTTCAAGGTCAAATTCAAGCACTTTTCAAGCACTTTAAAGGTTCATTTTCAAAATTTTCCAGTACCTTATCGCTGGGGTAAAATATATATCTACAGCAATATATACTCATGATTTTTTTTTTCACTTTTTATCACGATTATGTGATATTATGAGACAAATAGAGACCTGAGAGCACCCTGTAATTTTCTTTTTTGACAAACTTTTATAAGCTGTTCGCTTATTCATCAAAGTTTATTAATATTGAACATGTCATCAGTCCAAATTGCATTAAATTCACCTTCTCCTCAGCCATCCTTCTCTATTGCTACCAGGCTGCATGTGTGATGATACACACACACACACTGATTTTATTTCGCCTTGTACTAAGCAAACTATCCTGTCTGATCCCAATTTTGCAAAGACACAGAGTTATAATGTCAAACACTTTCAAGCACTTAAACTAAAATCCAAGCACTTTTCAGACCTTGAAGATGCAACATTGGAATTCAAGCACTCTCCGATTGGCTGCTCTATCGGACTTAAATGTTGGGAATTTGGAAGAAAGGAGGAGGAATCTTTATTTGATCACGTATCATTCATTGTGAAACTGGTACTCTGCATTTGACCCATTCTGAGGGAGCTGCAGATCTGTGCCAGGGCCTTGGACAAGGGCATTGACTGGAAAGATAATCTAGTGTGTATGTTTTGATGGTGGGGAAAAGTACCTGGAAGAAACTCATGCCAGCATGGAGAGAACCTCCAAACTCAAAGTGCTCACCACTGCACCACCATGAGTTGAGGGCCAGGTCAGCACCTTGAGCTTCCTGTCACCTTCTGTGAGCCGTTCCTGGACGGTTTTTGTGGCGTGGTAAGATGCATTTTCCTGCTGGTGCTTCCATCAGGAAATGCATAAACGTTTGAGGTTGTACCCGGGCTGCAGAGCTATCCAGATGGTGGGAATGTGTTAAAAAACATCCACAACAGATGATTAATGATGATCACCACCTGCAAGTGATTTTATGGTTAAATGCAGTACAACAAGTAACCAGTGACTGCTTCACTTTAGCATGCTGCAAGTACTTGAACTTGATTTGCAAATTATTTTTTAACCTAAATAAAGTTTGGAGAACCCAGTATAAATGGACCCCAATCAGAAAGCAGTTAGCAGATAGTTAATATGAGCAGAACACTGGTGAGTCGTGAAGATTTTATTTTCACAACAACTGAGGAAGAATCCAACGATTGGATCACAACACGTTTACATGAGTGAGAATACAAATGACAGCCTGGGAGATGGGACTATGCTGGTCTTCTGAAAATGTGACCAAATCAGCTGGATCATAAATATCACTATGCTGCCCCCTATTCCTTTTGCATTTGACAGGTGGTCAATTCTTACATATTGCACCTTTGTTAATAAGGTTTTATTCCAATGTTAAACATTGTGTTTCTGGAACATCATGGTGAATGTTGCTCCAGGACAATCTTTGCAACCTACATTCCTGTAATGTTACAGCTTTGGGGCTCAGGGAGAAAGATGGGAAATATAGGCACAGTGAAGAAGTTATCCTTTCAAACATGTCTAATGTTGTGAAAGGGTCTATTGAAACCCAAAGCATGTTTTACTAAAACTAACCAAGTACAGTAGCTTGCAAAAGTATTCATCCCCCTTGGACTTTTCCACATTTTGTCACGTTACAACAACAAACGTAAATGTATTTTAGTGGGATTTTATGTGATAGACCAACGCAAAGTGGAAGGAAAATGATACATGGTTTTCATGTTCTTTGACAAATAAAAAACAGAAAAGTGTGGCATGCAAAAGTATTCAGCCCCCCTGATTCAGTACTTTGTAGAACCACCTAGGTTTGGGGTAAGTCTCTACCAGCTGTGCACATCTAGAGACTGAAGGTTTTGCCAATTCTTCCTCTAAACTAGCTCAAGCTCAGTCAGATTGGATGGAGAGCATCTTGCCAGAGATTCTCAATTGGATTTGGGTCTGGGCTTTGATTGGGCCGTTCTAACACAAGAATATGATTTGATCTTACAATTCTATTGTAGCTCTGGCTGTATGTTTAGGGTCATTGACGTGCTGGAAGGTGAACCTCTGCCCCAGTCTCAAGTCTTTTGCAGACTGTGTGGTTTTCTTCCAAGATTATCCTGTATTTGGCTCCACCCATCTTCCCATCAACTCTGACCAGCTTCCCTGTTACTGCTGAAGAAAAGCATCCCCACAGCATGATGCTGCCACCACGTTTCATGGTGGGGATGGTGTATTCAGGGTGATGTCCTGCCATACATTGCATTTTGCATTTAGGCCAAAAACTTCAGTTTTGGTCTCATCTGACCAGAGCACCTTCCTCCACATGTTTATTGTGTCCCCTACATGGCTTGTGGCAAACTGCATGGCATTGTTTGAACAATATCTTTCTTCTTGCCCTTCTTCCATAAATCCCGATTTGTGGAGTGCGCGATAGTTGTTCTGTGGACAGATTCTCCCACCCGAGCTGTGGATCTCTGCAGCTCCTCCAGAGTTAGCAAGGGCTTCTCTGACAAATGCTCTACTTGCCCGGCCGGTAAGTTTAGGTTTACGGCCATGTCTTGTTAGGTTTGCAGTTGTGCCATACTCTTTACATTTTTGGATGATAAATTGAACAGTGCTCTGTGAGATGTTCAAAACTTGGGATATTTTTTCATATCCTAACCCTGCTTTAAACTTCTCCACAACTTTCTCCCTGACCTCTCTGCTGTGTCCACTTGGGCTTCATGATGCTGCTTGTTCAATAATGTTTTCTAAGAAACCTCTGAGGCCTTCACAGAACAGCTGTATTTACACTGAGTTTAGATTACACACAGGTGGACTCCATTTACTAATTAGGTGACTTCTGAGGGCAACTGGGTGCACTGGATTTCATTTAGGCTATCAGAGTAAAGAGGGCTGAATACTTTTGCATGCAACACTTTTCAGTTTTTTATTCATAAATAAATGTGAAAATCAGGTATCACTTTCCTTCCACTCTAAAATGATGCACCACTTTGTGTTGGTCTGTCGCATGAAATCCTGTTTGGGGTTGAAACGTGACAAAATGTTCAAGGGGTATGAATACTTTTGCAAGCCAATGTATTTTAGTCGCCTTAACCAAAATAAATAGTGACAGAAATCAAACAAACAAAAATATTATTTTTTACAGGGTAAAAATCTGTTCCAACAGGATAATAACACTGGTCTCCAGGGCGACAGTGCTGTACTTCACCCCTTCAGCCACAACTACCTGCTCCAGACATGGACATTCCTGGACCGACATTAGTTGTGATGTTCGGAAACAACATCAACATGGGGAAAACAGATAAAAAATTTACTGTTATAGGCAAGTTTTAGCTCTGTGTAATCCAAACCAGCGAACATCAAGCCTACATGAAGTTTTGTCGATTATTTTTGCATGAAAATTAAGCATGCAAATTAGCAGCAAATCAATTTTAAAAAACTGCACTGTGTTACCCTGTGAATATGTAACTTTTCCAACAATCAGAATATCTTTTAAAAGTATTTGCTGTGGTCTGTGTAGACTTGATGTTTACTGTGACCGACTATACATGCCAACTAAGTTTAAATATACCTTTAATAGGCTTTTAAGATGTAAAGAAATTAATGATCTACAATCTACAGCTGCCAGGCTTGCTGAACAAAAAACTTCCATGTTCTGCAAAATGGTTAGCTGTCATTAAGTATAAGTACTTTGTAGTGGTGTAATTGGTTGATCTAGTTCTTTAAGGGTTAAAACTCAACACCATAGGAACATGTGTAATGACCATTTGTTGGAAATGTTTCCACTTGGAGAGAAGGATATTTCTCTCTGTTGGTTTGTGTCCCAGCATTTAGGACTTCAGTACCCATAATCCAAAGTAGCTGTTGCTACAGTTGAAGCAGATTCACAATGTTTGGTTACTGCAGTCAAGAACATAACATTGCCCATAGTTCTGACGAGAACCACCTCTGTTCTCACTGTGCTGAACTGAACCGAAGCTCTTGCAAAGAAAAAGTTGTTGGTACTACATGAACTGCGTCTCTGCTGCTCCTGCAACATGTGGATGACAGCAGCAAAGGCTGTTCGGCAGGGTGGTGGAGGCTATTTCTTTGGGAAATGTTTGTGAGGAGGAGGAGGAGGAAGAACATTCCAACAGGTGCTGCTTCTGATGATGATATCAGTCCACGATGGAAGGCAGGGAGATTGCCGGCACCCGGCGGAAAAAGAAGCTGGATCCTCTGAAGAGTTGGCCCTGACAGGAGGGGACACATACAGCTTTTGAATGCTTTGGAGTACTGAATACTGATAACTTCAATCCAAAATAAGAGTCTTCAAAAAACTGGTCCAACTCAAGAGACTGTGTTAAAAATTATCTGGATAAGGCTAGTTCTGAAGAAGCAGGGATTTTTTTGGATAATGTTTTTGGACCATCCCCTTGACATAGAAATAACACTCTAAAATACCCACAATAGAAGAACAGTATTGGATTGCTATTACTTACTGTTGCTGACTAGAAGACAATACATTAGGATCTTAAGATGTGACCCCATGCGAACCCCAGACAGTAAAGTGACAGTTACGTCAACTGATAAAGGGATTAACTGAAACCACAAAGAATGACCAAAATCAACATTATCAATTTTCTTTTCTTTTTTTTTGTGTCACACTGTGTTGGTTTGCCATGGTGATGAAATGTTCCAACCTGGTGTTAAAGAATACACTAGACTTCATAAAAGAGAAAATGCTCACAATCTCTGTAGAGCACTGTGTTTATGTCCTGCTGCTGCAGCTTCACATTAGAAGCATTTAAAGCGCACCTCTAGTCACTTGTTCTTCCTGTCTAATGGTCAATTTTTGGGGGGGAGAATAGGGGTTTGGTTTACAATCATGCGTAGTTACTACCATCACAACCAGACTGCTGTTCCGGCAAGATAAACATCACTAGCATGGATTAGTGATAAGTGATTAGTGATATTAGCATAGACAGGCAGGCAGCAGCAACAGGAAAAGGACTCAGGAAAAGGACTCAGGCAGGAAAGGACTCAGAAAACTATGAAATATCATAAAAATATCAAAATACACTGGAGGGGCACTTAAACTGGATAAACAGGGGTTGACTTATAGTCACAGGAAATACAATGTGTTCACTACTAGTGTTCATCAAAAATGCATCTATGGGAAAAAACATTTCAAAGCATTTATTGACACTGCATCGGTTTAAAATTTTAGGGAGTAGTTTATACAGTCTGTGTGAGTAATAGTAGAGGAGCAGCCTCAGCTAGCTGTTAAATTAAGAGCTGCAGGCGAGAGGCTGCACACCTGCAACTTCTTTGTGAGGTCATTTACTGTCATTAATGTTATCAGGTTCTCTGTCAGCACTGGAAATAAAACTGAAATAAACAGGTACTGTGGGTGCCCCACTGGTGGTGTCGTCTCCTGATGTGATAAATTAAATGTGACTCTTGGTCCTCTGTGCTGTGGCTCTGCTCTTTGCTGTATGGTGCATACACTTTTAGTTTGTGTTTCGAGCGTCCACCGTCAGAAAAAAACCAAATGAGGACAAGTAATGTAATATGTGTGTGTAACACTGTGTTACATACTCTGCTAACACCGACAACCGCAGTAAGCCTAATGTGGTCTAACTACATTTGCTTAAGTTAGGGCCAGTCTGAGACAAGACTGAGGTGTTGTGACTTTCCACATAATCAAGTGTGAGTGTGACTGTACCTCGTGGCTCAGGTGATTCCAGCAGTGCAGCCAGGACTTAAAGATGGGAGAGTGAGGAGGAAGACCTGCAGCAAGGCTGACACCACAAACAAGAACCAGTCAGTATCAGTAGTGTAGCCTGGATTTCAGTAATATAAAGACTATTAGAACCAAAGGGAACTTTTTCAGTCATTAGTTTTGTCTTTATTCAACTGTGTTAATATTCTATTTATCATATTTATTTTATTTAACAATTTGAAAGTCTAAATGCTGGTTTAAAGTGTGATATGGCAAATAGCCTATATTGAAATATACAGTATAGATATATCATTATTTTGAAATCTCCTCTAAGGCACTAAATGCTAGGACTGCGTGACAAAATCACATATCACAGTATTTTTTATGGAATTCCTCTGTATCAATATTATGTCATAGGTACGGATGACTATCACAACATATTACCCAGCACTAACACAATCCTCTATTTAAAGTGGTCAATCAAAACAGATTCATTCCAAATATACTTGAATATATATCCACCCTATGTAACTAGAGAACATCATGCCCTCGAGGTTGCTAACTCCCTCCTCCCTGTTCTCTATGAGCAGCTAGACTGTATGAAATAACTATGTGTTAAATGAATCAAGTATATCAACAGTATATTGTCATTTAGCGGGTGTATTAATGTTTCAAAGAGTGACCCACCCACAGTTGTTGACGGCCATGAGATCAGCCACCAGCATGAAAGGATATGTTAGAACGCTCACTGCAATCTAGAGACAAACACACACTATTATTATGCAGTAATGCTGCAAATGTGAAACTTTCTGGGTCCCAGTTTGAATGTTGAACTTACACCCATCACAAACTTGGTGTAGCTTTTGACAGCTGAGGCCTGACTGAACTGCAACACAAATAAAAGCAAATGAAAATGGGCAGACCTTTCTCTGGTACAGTTTGTTAGCCTTTCTCCTACTGAAAGAAATGTATTAGGGATAAGGTTAAAAACTGCATCTAATCTATATGAATGATCCCTCAAGTCAATGTGGCTTTAGTCCCTGAACACTGTAGAAGTTGATTGACCCACAGAAGGTAGACATTGCTTTGTTCTAAGTGTGACCAGTTTAAAAATCAGCCATTCCACTCGTAAATGCTGATGTTTATGTTTCATTTTTATATGTTTAATTATAAAATATATTTTTCAATAAAGAAATCATTGTGTTAACACAACATTAGGTTTACTCTTGATTTTCTTACACTTCTCTAGCATCTAAAAAAGTGACAGACTTACACTATCGTCTACAGCATAGGTGTTAATAAAGTGAGCCAGGAGGTTACAACACCACAGGAAGAGAACCTCTCCCACCACATGGGGTACGAATCCACTGCAAACACACAAAATGCTGCTCAGACTGGTAGAGGACAAAGGTCAAGCTAAAAATGACAGAAAAGTAAAAAGATAAGTATGGCTCACACATAGAATCCAGCGACTCCTTCCTCCTTGAAAATCTTGACGATCGAACTGAACATCGACCTACAAATGTGACACAAGCTCCTTTAACACGTACAGAATGTACAAGTGAACACGTCATGTACTGTATTCATCACTGAAATCTTTCTGTAACTTTAACCTGTTATGTTGCTTACTTGGTCATGACTGGTCAATGTTGTACAGTTGAGATATGAAACTAATTATTTAAGGTAAATCATGAGGCATATCTGCAGCATTAGTCTTACCCATACGTGACCTCTCTGCCAACAAACTGGGCCATACACCGCACTGACATAACTGCCAAAGGAAAAAAACCAGATGAACAGCTAAACAACCTGCTCACTCATTTGATATTAAGATGTTTCATTTAATTCAGACAGTAAATAACACCTGTGACGTCAGCTTTCAGGGAATACAACATGGCACATACAGTAGTGTAGGCGGTACAAATGGATGGTCTTAGAATGATCTTAAAAAGTCAACCTTTACCTTGTTTCAGTATTTTCTCGTTTTCTCTGTGTTATGACATTGTGAAATTGAATATCTCTGAGTTGCAGTTGGTCGGGCAAAACAAGACATTGAAAGACGTCACCATAGAGAATGTGTGATGGGCATTTTTCACAATATTTCAACATTTAATTGACTAAAGGAATAATCAGAACAGATAACTTGACGGCAAAGTGATAATGAAAATATGTAGCCACAGCCCTACTTTGACTTGTGACACTGCTTTTTTAGATGAAGCAGACGCTTCCAGAATGTAGCTGCGTAACCCAAGACACTTTAGATGATGAATTCAACTTGGACAGTGAAGACATACCATGAAAAGGATGAGTGGCTACTCTGGAAAGACACTGGATGATCATCTCATGTGAGGTCTGCAGATAGGAAACAATTTAAAAAGATTTGTTCCAAAGCCAAGCAATGAAAAGAATCTTTATAGCATCAGATCCATTTTATGATGCATAAATATGTCTAGTAGGGCAGGGGATATAGTTTTAAAAAACTTCTTACTAACACCTCTCTTCCCAAACAAAACTTCTTTAGCTACCTTACCTTGAGGTACAACATATTCTTATTAAACTGACAGAAGACACTTAAGTAATAAACATATGTAAACAAGCACAAATTACTATACAGATAATTTGCCTGAAATAAATGTACGATCAACAAAATAAGAGAATAAGACATTTCTAAGCTGAATAGAAGAGTGTTGCGTGTGGAGGGCGGAGTGGAGCGAGGGAGCAGAGCTGCTGCTCAGCCACTGAGAGCTGTCAATCACTGGAGGAGAGAGCTGGGTGCAGAGCCAGACCTTCTGGAGGAATCAACACCCGGATCACATCTGATGCTGCTCTGATCCAGAGCCGTTAACCAACAGGAGGAGAGCTCAGACACTGTTTTTTAACTTTTGGGATTAAATCAGGAAAAAGACTCCCGCACACTGTCCACTTAACTTGAGAGTAAGCGTATTGACAACAACATTTTGGTGCTTAGACCTTCATCAGGTTATTATACAAGACAATGGGGGAGGCTGTCGTGAGTAGGGTTGTGGACTCGCATGACCTAATGCATTGCATTTATGTACACTATAGACATAGTATAACAATATAAATGTTAGACAAAAGCAGGTTAAGGTTAATGTGTCTTCAAGAGCCTAGATAAGATTACTCATGAAGAAAAAAAAAATAATCAAAGAAATGCAATGTGGGACCTGGCTAAAAAAAAGGAGTAAAGTCCTGACTTGTCAGCTTTCAGTCTTCTCCTTATGCGTGCAAAAGATTTGGGATTAAGTGGATTAAACTTCCCTCCTGTTTATCAATCTGACTGCAGCAGCAATCTACAGGGACAAACTACACACGTAAACACAATGTTACACAGAGACAAACACAAGAGAACTTGAGTCTTTTGAGAGCTAGGTTTACAGTAAGCAGTTGACATAAATTCAACACACACACACACACACACACACACACACACACCATTTGTGTGTACCTTTGCTTACAGGAAAGTAATCTGGCTGTCTGGAGCAAATACACACTTTCGCAAGTCAAGTCTAGGAAAGAGGGCAACTCCTGCAAAAATTTTTACTGACAGGATAATGCTTTAGTTTTATTCACATTACATTTCATCGCATTCGCAAACTTCCTTCCTCACTCTCTGACTCTATACTTATAGTTATAGCGACAGGCAACCAAATGAAACACACCTCAACCTTTCTTTGGGTTTCAACATTGTTGGAAATGTTCAGGATAATGCAAGTACACAACTCACCAAGCCGTCTTTAGTCATTCTATTGCAGAAATGTTACATATTATTAGGGCTGGACGATTATGCTAAAAATAATAATCACTATTATTTTGATTGATATTGAAATCACGATTAATAAACACGATTATTCACTGATTTCAAAGTATTAATTGAGCCACCAAAACTCAACTTTAAATAGAAATTTTAGAAAAACAACCAGATAGATTAGTAACAAGTAAAAAAGTAAATGATAATAATATTTGTATGTTTGCGTGATGGCAACACGTACCGCTTTTCCAAAGTGTTGACCAGTGTCTTGAAGCCTGTGTTGCTAACTGTACTGATAGGGCACATGTCCTTAGCTAGCATGAATGTCACAGCCTCCGTTATCTCTCGCTGTCGCCGGGAGCCGGTGGGATATGGAGCGGCACTGTAAAGAGTGTTGTCAATGGAGGACTGTGTTGCGGTGGCTGTGGCTGAAGTTGACGCTCTTGCACTTTTTTGGGTCTTTTGCTCCTTCAATACTTTGTCATAGACCACTTTATGGTTAAATAAATTTGTCGTGTTGCCCTGGGGTGCAGACACGACGGTGTGACAAACTTTGCAAACAATCTCCTTCTGCTCCACGTCGACGATTTGAAGCCAAAAAGTCTCCAACTGACCGAAGTTGTCCTACCTTTCTTTTCAACTAAAGGCTCAGGCAACTTTTCTGCCATGTTGTCAATCGCTCGTTCCACAATTGATCCACACACTCACTGCAGCAGCTGCAGGCGACACAGGTGCGTTCACTGTGCTTTTACAGCGCAGTAATTTGTATACACGACGCGCGGCGGCACGTTAATCGTTTTTCTTCGATTACAGTGTTTTCATGATCCTGAGAAGCCAAAATCGAAATCACAATCAAAATTCGATTAATCGCCCAGCCCTACATATTATATCTTTAAATTTAGGCTGTCTGGTCAAAGACTGACTAAAAAAGAATACAAATCTGACAAGACAGTACTTGATAGTCATCCATCCTCTCTGCCATGGTGTTGAACCTTAACCCTGGCAGATGCTTGGGTACTCCTTAGATTCATTTCAGAATGGAACATTTTAGTGCCAAAATATCCAACAGAAAGTAGGAATTACGTGTAACGATGCATTTCAATCATAAAACTTCAGTCCAACTTTAAATGTAAGACATCATGGATGTTGTCACAGTTTATGTTATTCAGGAACAATTCTCACCTCTTGGACCACTTTTCTGAGTGAAGTCCTTATGTCATTTCTCTTGGATAGGAGCTCCACCTGCTAAATCAAGAACTCAAATTACTTTGGCAAAACAGGTTTTGACCCCATCTTACATAATGTGGTGTATGGATGATGAATTTTTGCAGTCAAACTCGGGAGTTAGGACCACCCCGGTTCCCTCGATAAAAAGGCTGTGGGACTCTAACTTTGTATTTTTAAGTAATTAATTTTATCTTATTTTAATTAATTAATTTTGAAGTGATTATTAGGGCCCGAGCAGGTCACAACCTGCGAGGACATATTGCAGGGGTACTCACATACAAATCTGAAAGGGCCACTAAGATTTTTTTCAATGACTCAAAGGTCCATGTATTGAGGTCGGTCAGGCCACATGCAATAATACACACACATATATATATATACACATATATATATTATATATATTCAAAACAAAATGTCCTTTTCATTCAAAACAACAACAAAAATACAAATTAAAATAAAATGTCATTTCCATTTTGACAAACACATTTTCTAAGTGAGCACTCTGTTGCCTTTTGTTGTTGTGTCATAAATGTGACAAGAATCCTGCTTGCAGCTTGATATGACGATTTCAGTGCATTCATTTTTGTTGTTCTTACCTCAAAATTTTGAGTAAATGTCTCAAAGTTCCTATGCCTCGTTTCATAATGCCGTTTCAAATTGGAAATCTTCAACAAAGCTACAGTCTCCTGGCATATTAAGCACATGGGTCTTGTGCTGGTTGGAGGGAGAATGAATGCAAATTTTTCAGTCCATTCTTCTTCATATTGCTGATTTTCACCGTCCACTTTTCTTTTAGCAATGAACTTGGAACATGCCATTTTCGTGCAATCTAGGCTCCTACAGCCGGCAAAATGTCATAGCGAACTGCTCCAAAAACGAAAGTGAAAGTTAAAAATTGTGCTCACAGCAGTGAGTGACCCAATAACACGCTGAGGACCTCTGACATTGTATCTGTAGGAATTCTTTCTTATTATTATTCCGCCACTTTAAGCGCACTTTTGGAGGTCTGAACATTCCCCAAAAGTCACCAAATTTGTAAAGTTCGTCACATCTGGTTTGGGTGTGGCCGGGGGGACTCGATAGCACCCCATAGTGTAACGCCCCGCCTCCAACATGCACATACATGAATGATATTTGGATTTATCATGGGCAGACGCACAAAAAACCCTGTTGGACTAATACCGTCACTCCTATAGGAAATTGGCAATTTTGATATTATGCGCCATTTGTAACAAATTCATTTCTCTTTCTTACATTATTTCCTCCTACAGATTTAACACCACAGTCTTCACATTCACTCAGTATCATCCTCATGCCTTGAAGATCAAAATTTTCTAAAAGCTTTTTAATATGTCATACCTGGTGGGTGTGATGGTGTCATCCATTTTAATAGCCCTTTTTAGATAGAAAAGGCGGAACATTTGCTCCAAGGTAAGGACGGCAATGTGCCGGCCTGTCTTTCTAAAACAGAGGCTTAATATTCCTCCTTTTCCAAAAGCCGCCTCTGAGGTAGGCGTAAACATGTGACATGGGGTGAAGCTCAAAGTTGGGCTGTAAACAGTGATAACACATTTGTCTTCAAAATAAGAGCTTTACATTGCACCCCATTGGAGTTTAGAACTGGGTTCTTAACGGGGGGCTTTTAATTTGAAAGTAGCGACCGTCCTTTGCTTGCCGACACAACAACTAGCTAACACAACCAAACAGCTACAGAGACAGAGGAGACGCTGGCATCTCCTGGATCTCAGCAGCTGTCCAGTTGCTCATCTTAATGTCCGCGGATGGACTGACTGCGGTGATCAGCTGTTTCTTGGTTTTAAAACTCCCCGGCTGTGGGTCATACTACAGTGCAGGTCATCAACACCTCTGCCCACCTCACGCAGAGGCCGGCACATCCCGCCTCGTTTTTAGATGGCAGGTGAGGTGGAAATAAGTGTACCCTCCGAGGCGGAAAATCGGCAGACCAAACAGACCCCCAATTTGCCATCCTCTGTCTGAAACCGCGGACCGAGCCGCCAAAAGGACGGGTAAATTGGCGGCTTGGTACCCTGTCTAAAAACGGCTAATGCTTTGCCATGAAGCATCAAGGCCTTATAACTTCAACATATAATTTCCCATCTACACCAAATGGCTCAAACATGTAGAGGGTGTCGCCCCGAATACGTCTCTGCATCAGTACTAAGTCGGCCATTTTGAATTTCGCCACCATTTTGAAATGTTTCCATACCTCATACTTTAATTACCTCCTCCTACAGATTCAACACCACAGACTTCACAGTCACTCAGTATCATCCTCAGACCATGACGATGAAAAGTTGTTAAAAGCTTTCGCCTACGTCATACCTGCTTGCTGTGGTGGTGTGATCGATTTCAATCCCCGCAATAAAGCATCAGGTCCTTTTAACTTCAACATACAATTTCCTATCTCCGCCAAATTTCTCAGGAATGTAGAGGGTGTCACCCTGAATGTATCTGTGCATCAAAGCTGTGTCACATCCATAGCGCAACCCACTGGACACAGGAAGTCAGAGAAACATAATCCAATTGACATGACATTTACTGCTTGTTTTCCCTACATCATACATTACAGCATTACATGCAAGTAACAGGTGAGCGTGCAATCCGACGGCACCGCAGCCCAAGTTTTTTTTTTTTTTACATTTTTCTTACATTTTCGAACTCCTCTACGAAAAGTTATTAAAAAATTTCAATAGTCCAAACAATACTCAAGTTATGAAATAACAACTTCCTGCAGATTTGGTTCAGAACAGTAAGTTTTGCATATCTCCACATTGGTGTAGTGCAGTGGATCTGAAATGGTGGGGCGCGCCCCCCTGGGGGGGGCGCAGTGAGGTGTCAGGGGGGGCGTGAGACGCAGGGCAGGACGCGGAGGTCTATTTCCACTGGATACTTGTCCGCTGCATTATGTCTCCGCCACGCCAGCGGAGCTGATAGGTTTCACTTTTACTTTAGTCTATGCGTTAACTTCTAGCAGGTCCGCTGCGCTGCGTGTCTGTTCCGTCCAGCTCCGGCAGTCCGGAGCCCTCCAGAACAGCTACGCAGGACTTCTATATGTCTGGCAGATGCCGGAGCAGGATGCAGCAATTCAGCTGAATCAAACACCAAGCAGACAGGAAGTCAAGCGACAAAATAACAACATAAAATCCTGTTACTTTTCAAAATAAAACACTCCGTGTTGACACCTCTACAAAAAGACAAACACAAGCTCTTCTGCTAATCCCTCGGTCAGGAACTATGCAGCAGGAAATATGACGATGCTGAAATAGACTTGGGTTTACCATGAACCCGGTCGAAAATGGGGAAAGACCTGTTTGTGTTTTATGCAAAAAACTCTGGCAGCGAACAGTAGGGGTGTCAACGTCTACACGTGTAAACGGATACACGGATAACAAATCATAACCGTTTAGAAAAATCAATAACCGTTTACACGTCTTTTTTTCTTCCTCCTCCTCCTCCTCGTTCATTTCTCATCAATATATATAGTATTCAGGGTTTCCCCTACATGTAATTGACTGTGGCGCACCGCCACGGCAAAAAATAAAAGCCGCCACACCTTAAAAATTCAGGCATAAATAAATCCAGTGGAAATATTTTACCGTCGTCTTCCACCGCAGTCTTTGACGTTAACTAGCATGTTGGATATTTAGCTTGATAATTGGCTAGAGGATTAAAATGGTCACTTAGAGCAGAGTCCTGCACGGGTCACCGCATCCGACCCGTTATCCGACAGTAGCACAGATTACATTCCGTACCAGAGCCGACCCGCTATAAATTGATACCGACGCCCGAAGGAAAATTGGACGGACGCAATTTTTAAAAGTGAAAGTAAGATAATGTTACCTGAAAGCTTCAGATAATAACATTAACTAACTATACACTTAAATGTTCCCACTAGTGCAGTTATCCGCATACATAATAGATGAATGGGGCACAATGTTACGTTGATATAAAAAAAAAAAAAAAAACCCGCAGCCACAGCCAGTGTCACGTCACTTCAAGTTGACTGGGGGACACGATGGCGGCGGTCAACAAGCGGAGCACTGTGTGTTTTTTGAACAAACTGCCAGTGGAAATCAAGTTGAGTGTAGGCTATGTCAGGCAAAGTTGGCTTACAACAACAGCACGGGATCCATGCTAAACCACCTGTGATGGAAACACCCGAACAATTTGGAGGGAGAGACTGCTGCTGGCATCGGTGCTACCACAACTGCGATAGAAAGAGATCATAAATCTCCGACGTGTAACCGGGTACACGTCGGTTAGAAGCCCCGTTTACACGTGTAGAACAAATTGTAAACGTTGACACCCCTAGCGGACAGCACGAAACCATTTTGATAATCAGGTGATTGTATGCAGAATGCTGCAACTCATACAGAGTTTTATACAGATAAATAAATAAATATTATCAGGTTCTTAATAGTATTTCATTTCGGGGGGGCGCGATAAAAATTCTGTCCTCTAGGGGGGGCATGACAAAAAATAATTGAGAAACTCAGGATTCTGCTTCCCCATGAACCCCTAAGGCTCTGTGCCAAATTTTGGCTGATGACCACAAGGTGGCGCTGTTTAAATTTAAGTATTTTATGTTTCCACATCGGTTAGTCAGATTACCACGAAACTTGGTACAATTATGGTCAATGCTTTCCTGAGGACTTGCCGATCCACTGCTAGGTGGCGCTCTGGTGGCAGTCTAATTTAATATTTGGCACTGTGCCCAAACCATAACACTTATGGAAATGAAATTAATAGGGGTGATATAGAACGGCCCCTGTAACACACACACACCAAAAATGACCAGCCGGTGGCGCTATTTTTAATGCAAAAGCATTTTTGGCCCATAATTCCCACATAATATGTTGCATATTTTGAAACCTTATGTCTACTTGTTCCCTGAATTACGCTGAATTGTGTGATGTAGGCCATGCCTACTTTTATGGTAACTTTCCATTCGCAAAATCGTGAACAATGAAAAACCTATTTTTTCGAACTCCTCCTAGGTGATTGGACCGATTTGCACCAAACTTTGCATATGGCATCTGTGGACCCTCCTGACAAAAACGTATTAGAAGAATTTTGATAATCCAAAACACGCCCAAAATATGAAAGAATAAATTCCTGCACATTGTCCAATACTGACTATACTGTCCAATTACCACAACACTTTTGCTAATTGTGTTCCATGGCCTGATGAGGTTGTGTGCAAAATTCCGTGCAAATCGGCCAATAGGTGGCGCTTTTATGGCTAAATGACGAAAGAACAGCTGAAATTCCTTCATTTTTGAGTGGACAGGCTTTCTCCACCAGAAGGCAGTGTTGCCTTTCTAATGGATACAAACCTCTGTTCAACAGTCTATAGGGTCACACAGTGCACGCCTGTCATTATTAGTTCTTAATGTGATTGCAGGGACTTCTTCTGACTTCAGCCTACTGCACTTAATACCAGCAGGAGCAGGCCATAAAATGATCAAGGAACAACTTCCTCATTGCATGAATAAGCCCTGACAGCAGCATGTCTTGACGCCAGCATGCCCCAACGTGCGTGGACTGCGAGGACCAGATAAATAAATAAAAATGAACATACATGTACAGATACAGATACAGATACACGAGTAGAACATGCTGCTGCATTCGACTTGCCTGAAGACCCCCCGCTGCGTAAAGCCACTTTTGACAGTTGGAAATACAAACATTACTTTGAATTTGTTGAAGATAAGGAAAATAACTTGACTGTAAGGTGCACACTTTGTGTTGGAAACTTCTCTCCACCGCTGCTAACACTACCTCAAACCTAACGAAGCACCTACAGAGACAGCACGCACACACAAAGCTTGTTGCTAAGGAACCATGGAGCAACACGACTGAGACGCCAAGCAAGCAGCCAAAACTTTCTTTTCAACAGAACCCAGGGCCGTTTCTGTCTTTTTGGGGGCCCTATGCAAGATGCTGTCTGGGGCCCTTATTTTGTCAAACTACGATGGATAGATTCCCAATCCTTTTGGGTGATCCATAAAGATGCAACAATCTATTACATTTTAAGAAGAAAACAGGCTAGAGTCTTGAAAACCTCTCTTAAATTAAAATCAAACATCTTAAGTTGACCCACACTAGTAAGTTGAACTGATAGAAAATGATAATACAAGGTAAACAATAGGGATCCTTGATAGGTCAATAAATGAAACTGCTGGAGTGTTCCTCAATTTTATTTTATTTTAAGTTGACATTAAACATATAATATACATACACCCAAGACTAAAGTTTAAGTTGTATAGAAAATAAAATAGGCTATTACAATGAGCCAGCATCCATATCAATATGCAAACAATAAAAACTAAAAAACTAACAAGAATAATGCTGGTAGTAAGGAACCTTTCAAATGTAACACAAGCCCTTCAGGACCAACACAATAAACCAGCATACAATAAAAATGCAACAATGAAAACAAACCAACAATAAAAACAATAATTTAAAGGAACCAAACAGAACTATATAACACAATCACACCAGTTTTTGATGATTATCAGTATCATCTGAGTCTTGTGTTTTAAGCAGATCTACCCTAAGCCCTCCACAAAATTTCTGCTTCCTTGCCAGCATATGAGAGCTGCTTGCCAATCTCTGGTGCTGAAGGCGGCAGTGCTGCTTCCTGTTCTGCGGCTCCAAAATACTTCAGAATTGCTCCTGCAAAGACGAAACTCCTCAGGTTACCAAGCAAAACAGATCCTAAGCAAATATTCATACTTTATAAATGAGTTATGTTACACTAATGGAGAAATTCATAATCTGTTTTCTATTTCAAACCTTGCAATATACAGCACAGTGTCCCTTTAAAGCATGCACCCAATTTCAAAGTTGTCACTTTTAAGCAGTTTCAAAGAGTTATAAAACAAAGATAAATGACTGATGAACTTTATGTGATATTGAAGGAATATCTTAAGTTTATATTTCACAGAGTATTACAAAGTGAACTACTTGCTTAACTGATGAATTGGTCTTAACTTATATTCTGTGGGCGGAACTAACGGTCCTATATAGTATAGTTAACTTTAAATGAACTTTAATTTGTGTAATTATGATTATTTTGAATAAAACAAAGTAATACATCAAAAACATAACTAAACTGTAGGAATGTAGGCAAATGTGTTCAAATTATATTGTCACAATAAATATTCTAATAAATGTGGTAAAGAAAGACGCAACTAGCTCAGCAGAGTTAACAATAATCCACTCAGAGCAATAATCTACTGCCACAATAGTCCATAATAATCTACAGCAGGCCTCATATGCATTAGGGTTGTTTAGCACACTTCACATTAGAGACCTACAACCTGAGGAAACACTAAAATTGATAAATTAATCATAAAAACAATCCTAAAGTAACGTTAATGTTATGTGACAAATATTGAAGAGCAGAGGAGGTCTATGACGGACCAGCAGCTCCACTGTATGAGGATACAGAAGACATGACAGATATCTGCCTAACACACACACCCTCCCTCACAAATATGATGCCAACGAACTGGACCTGCTGTGATTCACCAAAACGGGTTTCACTTCAGTCAATCAGTGTTATGGCATTCACATGTGAGATACATTTTATTTTAGCCCTCTCCTAAAGCAAACACTTAAGCTAGCTAAAAAATTTGGCATTTTAGCTAGCCCCTCCAACCCACATAATGAAAAAAAAAAAAAAACCTTACCTTTATCCAGCGAGCGTTTTTCTTCATCTAGTTTCTTCTTTTTTCTGCGCCAGATGAATACACTAGTTTGGACGCCATGCCGTGAATGACCTGAACTTACGGATCGGCGCAATCCCCCTCCCCCTGCAAGTTTAGTAGTACCTGTCGTCATAGCAACGAGGCATGGTAGACACCAGATCTGACCAATCAGCGGGCCAGGTGTCAGGTCCTTTTCACATCTTTTCCTTCGGGTCATTCCTCAGGTATTGCAGCTGACCTTGCAACTTGAGGGGGGCCCCCTAGTGGCGCGGGGGCCCTATGCACCCGCATAGTCCGCTTATAGTAAGAAACGGCTCTGACAGAACCCAAGATACTGACAACATCGAAATCTGAGATGAATATGCTTGTTGCCTTGTACATAGTAGAGGAAATGTTACCTCTTTTATAGAGCAAGTAGAGAGAATGTAACGAGTAATGTAACTAGTAATGTAACTAATTACTTTCTTCAGGGGGTAATCATGTAATGTAAGGCATTACTATTTTTGAGAGTAATCTGTTCTAACCACAGACCTTATTTCAAGCATTTAACCAAAAACCAATTCAAAAAGCTCATAGACTTTGAGACAAGGGAATCTACGGAAGAGGATTAGGGCCACATGTGAATTTTTTTTTTAGTTCTGACTTTAAAGTCAGAATTCTGAGAAAAAAGTCAGAATTCTGAGATTAAAGTCAGAATTCTGACTTTTTTCTCAGAATTCTTAGATTAAAGTCAGAATTCTGAGATTAAAGTCAGAATTCTGAGAAAAAAGTCAGAATTCTGAGATTAAAGTGAGAATTCTGACTTTTTTCTCAGAATTCTGAGAATAAAGTCAGAAGTCTGCACATGTAAAAAAAATTTGAGTTCTGACTTTAATCTCAGAATTCTGACTTTTTTCTCAGAATTCTGACTTTATCCTCAGAATTCTGACTTTAAAGTCAGAACTAAAAAAAAAATTCACATGTGGCCCTAATCCTCTTCCGTAGGAATCAGATGTGCAAAAACACAAACAGATTTTTGGGTTATAAAAGCCTGTTTGCTGTGAATTGCAGAACTCTTTAAGGTTCATTAAAATATTTTGTAACACACAAGAAAATGACTGAGTGAAACATGATTACTGTGACATCATGGATACAGTTAGGGATTCAAACTATAATAGAATTTTTCTCCAGTGAAAAGTGGTGAATACAAAATATGTCATAAATATATGGGTAAGTCTTCATATAAGCAAATAACTTGTATTATACAACGATTATCTATGATTTGTTTGTGAAAATTGATTTGGGGACAGTGATATGGCTAGCTAGTCTTTTTATTAAACATACTGTTTAATAAAAATATTTAGTGTTTGTCAACTGTCTGTTGTGTTATTGACTTTGAATCTGGCTAGCATGATGTTAGCTTTCTGCCTAATGAGCCCGAAGGGTGCTATGAGCTAAGTGCACTAGTTTATCTCCCACTGTCAAGTAATCTCTAAGCATTTCCTATTTACTAGAATAGTAAACAACATCTCCATTTCAAACAAACCTTTATGAGATCATAATGTCGGTCAAACCGCCAGATGTTACCAAAGATTTGGGGATTTTGATCGCAAAATGCATGAAATATAAATCAATTGTATGATATCTTTTGGGTAATAGGATAATGTCCTTCAAGGTGTCCATAATGATGATTTAATGGACTCTGCAAACACAAGCTTTGACATCATCCATTCATTCCTGACAATGGACACCTTGTTAGGCATTATCTCTTGAATGATATCCGTTAAGTCCTTGCTTACCTGTTTAACTTTGCTCCTGACAACAGTGGAGATGGCACTGGAGATGACTCGAGGAGAGAGGCCACTAAACAGTCCTTTCTTTCCATCCACCTTGACAATGTACTGTGCTGAAAACAAATCCATCTTCCGTCAACTGCACAAAACATGTGCAGTTAAACAATAAGACTGATGATAACAATCACTCCTCACTCACCATAGGAAAAGAAGCCAGGCAGGTACAAGACTCTTCGTCCAAACATCGTTGTGCCCACAGTTGGGGAAAGAGGTTCATGTCCCACCTTGAAACAACAGTAACTTAGATTAAACACAGTCTGTTTGCTTAATGGGAATGATGACAATACTGACCAAACGCACAACCGACCTGGGACCATTTCCAGAAAGGTACATTTTCCAATTAATCTTTTTCTCTGTGTTATGGCCTCAGTCCATCCAAAGGTAGTTTTTTCTGACCCCAAAACAGTGTTTTCCCAAGAAGGTATTCAGAGTGGGTAATGTGTATATATATATATATATATATATATATATATATATATATATATATATATATATATATATATATGTATACAATGTTGAGACACAACATCAAAACCGCCGACAGCCAGAGTGAACAACACTAGCCACCACACCACAGGGCAAGGCTCTGCTGGTCAACCCTGTGTCCCAGCACCAGACCCACACCAACCATCTAAACACCACTGCAGCACACCCTGCCAACCCAGCAAGGCATCTTGGTTTGGTAAAGGAAAAGACACTTGAATTCAAATGATGTATGGTTGTATTTTTTTTTTTATTAGTAAGGAAAATAAGTGTTACAATACCTACTTTGTTGACATTTTGTTTATTTAATTTAGTTATCAGACTAAGAAACACACTTCTGCTTTTACATTTTAGAGCTGAAAGACAAGGGGCGATCTGACAACTGCTTCTTGCAGTACAAAGTGGTATTGCAAGACAGGATAGGCTAGCAGGTTATTTACACAATAAATTGACACCTTTGATGTAACATCAAGACTGTTGTTTCTTTCCACTAATATATGATAGTGATGTGTTTACATTTGTTGAATGCATAATTAAACTAATATTCAAGCTAGGGCTGCACGATATATCGTTTGAGCATCGCCATCCCGATGTACATGTGTGCAATAGTCACATCGCAGAGCCTGCGATGTAGGACGCAAATGGCAAATGTACTCATCTAATTTCAAGGGTACCTGCCACACTGTGCATGCAGACTCTGCATGCACAGCAATCCACAAATCACATTAGTTCTCAATCAGTGTGCCGAAGCAGACCATGCCCCTCCACATGGCGTGAGTCGCTAGTAACAACATTGAAAAGTGAGCAACGAACAAGAGAAAATCGCAAAAAACGAAGACTTGGTGCCAAAAAGAAAAGCAACATAAGTTATCTGGAATTATTTCGGCTACAAGGATGATATTGACCAAACACATGTTCTGTATCAACAGTGCCTTGCATCTGCTGCCACAACGACAGGTAACACAACTAATTTGTTCTGGGAGGGCGCAAGCACGCATGAATGAGCTCATATGAAATATAAATGCCTATCATTTTGAAATGCAGCATAACATTAAGTGCAATTCAGGTAATCTCATGAAAATTCCTGTATTTTTTCATACCGCAATATATATCGCAGGTTTAAAAAATTGCAAAGTCAGTTTTTTTCCAATATTGTGC
Organism: Sparus aurata; assembly: GCF_900880675.1. Lineage (NCBI taxonomy): Eukaryota > Metazoa > Chordata > Actinopteri > Spariformes > Sparidae > Sparus > Sparus aurata. Next base: position 31,588,128 of record NC_044193.1, on the reverse strand, counting down.
AGCCCTAATTCAAGCCACTGAAAACTGAAACTGAATTTTGCTGAAAGTGCTTAATAAAGTGCATCCTCTTCTTCTTCACACTTTACAAACTAATCCTTTAAAACAGCTGCTTGATATTGTATCCCTGCCTCAGTCTTGGTTGGGGTCTGTGTGGCAGTATAGTTAAAAAGATGTCACATAATGTGAGTCATGAGTTCACTATGGCATCACAGCTGAGTGAGAGACTGCTCGTTAACATGTAGTACTAAGGAGTTTCTATCAAATCTATATTTTCCCCATGTATATGAAAATAATAATTTATTATCATAAATGTGCCTGTCCTAAAACACAGTGAAAGTCACCACAGGTAGCAGAAGGGGACTGATCAGAGGTTATCCAGCTTATACTGTGCTGGCCTCTTACCAGAGGTTGGCAGAGTTGTTGTTTGCCAGTTGAAAAGTTGTCAAAGAAGAAGAGATTTATTCTCAGATCAGAAACACCTTTGTCTTTGTCTCTCTTCGTGATCACTTTGTCATGAAGATAATCACAGAGTCACATATTCATGCTGTGACTTGGCTGACAGACATGGCTAGAAATCTTTAAATGTGATGATGGTGAGATGCTGGGGATCCACTCTGTCAGCTCTAAGATCATTCCTCTTTCGATTTGCCACAGAAGAGCGCTGCGTGCTGCACAGGTGGTCACACTAAGAGGGAAATGTTAGTCTGTTAGTCAGGACATTGTTAAGCTTCAGAGATGCTGCAAGTCTTCCACTGACACACAACACACAGTGAGACACTTTAGAATTGACAGGACCATTATCGGGCTGATATAAAAGGGAACATATGTAGATAATGTTTTCACTGGGATATTTAAAATAATTTTTGAATATGCAGTATCAGTTCCTACAGCTAATAGATGCAAGCTGTTGCCAGTGTAAGTCAGGGAAAGCAGGGGATACATGTTTACGTATAGGAGAAATTGAAACTAAGGATCTTTAGAGTTACAATATTAAAATGACTGTCAGTTACTGTGGATTATAGTAGCGACAAGGTCATGTATTTATATGTGATTTATATGCGATATATGTGATCAGACCTGAGCACTGGCATTAATAATAACTACATAAAACAGCAGCCTTTTCTCTGATGTTCTCACTTGCTGTTAAGAGTCTTGTGTAATCATCAGAGGAATCACAATTTTCATAAACAATGCTAGTCCCTCCTAGTCACTTTAATAATGCAAACTCAGATATTTTCATTTTTCCATCATTTTCAAGCTGTCCTCTGAGGAAAATAAGATCCAACTAGACTGTTTAAAGCTACCCAGGTGGCAGAGTCCGCCACATATAAACAAAGTGAAACAGTTTAAACTGTGTTGTTCTTTAAGGTCAGTTTATTTATTCAGCCATGACAACAAAGAGAGATTGATTATTTAGTGTGTTTAGAAAAAAATAATCAGTCAATGAAGACATCCCCCAAAACTACACAGTGCACCTTTAGCTAGAACCTGAGAGAATGTATGATCAGGTGTACAGAGATGCCTCCTGATCTGAGAGAAGAACAACTTCTGATCGACAATGTTTGAGGAACCAAACATCTCCAGCGTCTAAACTTCTGGACTCTGACTCGGAGCCGAGTGCATCTGCTGCTACCGTAAGAACCCCCTGCAGTACGGCTCTCCGCTGGTATCGACCCAGGTGAACCGACTAGCCGGGTGCTGCGGGTCGGTTAGTAGATGAGTACATGAGACACATGAGCATCGGGAGGGAACCGAAAACACCACAGCAGCGGCGTGGATGCTAACATCATCATGGTCGCTTTTAGCTAGCTACAGCAGCTACCTGTATTAGCAGCTTGACGTATAGCAGCGGGTGTGTGATGGCGGTCACTCCCGCTCCCAGCAGCAGCACTGCGGTGTCCACGTTCACGGGGATCGGTGCCGCATCCGGCCCAGCTCCGACGACCTGCTCGGATAGGTTCTCTGCTGATTCCATGTTTAATTACATTGAAGGAGCGACACACTTCATCATCGCTCAGTCTGGAGCCGGACCACTACACAATCAACTTCCGCTATGAACCTTCAAAATAAGTATAGGAAGTATAGGAGATGAAAATACTCTAGTAAAGTCGGCTTAGTACATTTACTCAGTTACATTCCATCACTGAAATATATGAAATAAAGTCATATGATACTATACTATGTATGTCCAAACTTATTCTTTCACACCACCACAACCTTTTTGACAAAAACTCAAATGCTGAGACTTTTCTTTTGTTTTCTTTCAGTGGCAGTCAGTGTCTGGTTTTCCTATGAAGGTAGATTTGTGTCTTTATTATTCAATCAAAACAAAGTTTGCTTCAATCAATATATATTTTCAATAAAAAAAAACCTTCACTTCAATCAAAAAAACCCTTTTCAATCAAAGAAAAAAAGTGTTTGAATGCAAAAATATAGTTGAGACTCATAAAAATGCATTTGAATACTGTTTTTCTTTGATTGAAAATGTTTTCTTTGATAGAAGTGAAGGTTTTTTTGTTTGAAGCAACTTTTTTGATTGAAGTAATGTTGTTTTTTTTGGGCCATATCATGGGTAGGACATTTGTACGGAGCCCTGGAGGTGACATGGACGTTTTTTTTTTTATCTAGCGAGTGCGACTTACCATCTCGCGCGCGCCAGTTACTGTATCTCGTGCGCGCAACTTAGTATCTCGCACGTGCGAGATATTAATTCAAGCGCATTTGACGTAATTAAACAGTGCAGTCGGTTAAATGCAGGCTTATTATCATGGATCGAGACCATCTCAGAATTTAAATTGATTAATTTATTAATTAAAGTTAATAAAGTGTCTTATTGTTATTGTGTAACGGTAAGAGGTACATGTAACAGGTATTTTGATGATCCACGATGAATGTCCATGTGTTTTCATAGCTATTTCAACGGCTATTATGCTAGCCATGATGTAGGAGTTGTAAAGGTAATAGTAGTTTGGTTATAATTAATTTATGAAATAACGTTGCAGCAGTCACAACTGGCAATCAGGACAAACGATTAACAATAGATGCAGGTGCATATAGTATCATATTCATGTGAAAGTTGTTACTAAAATACCTTCAATTTCCCACGACATTCTCACACAGACCACATTCTCTCGGCTTTCACAGTACACTAAACACGTTTGTTGTCTTCTGTTATTATATAAAACAGATATACTATTGCTCTTTATACCACAAGGGGGCGATGTTGTATAAGACAGGTCATAGTTAACACGCTGCACGTAGAGAAGTCAGAGTGCAACAACATGGCGACCATATACGATACGACACTGCTACTGAGAACAATGTTACAGTATACGTTGTTGAAGTAAACGGCACTTGTTCATTATTCCAGCGTCCCATCATTGTTGAGTTAACACCACAACGTTCATTTCATTCAATCATTTGAGCCAGAGTGCCACTGCATCTTACTTACTATCTCGCGAGTGCAAGTTATTATCTCGCACGTGCCAGTTATTATCTCGCGCGCGCGAGATACAGCAAGTCGCACGTGCGTGATAGTAACTGGCGCGTGCGAGATATTAAGTCGCGCGCGAGAGATAGTAAGTCGTGCGCGCGAGATAGTAACTGGTGCGTGCGAGATAGTAAGTTGCACTCGCGAGATAAAAAAAAAAACGTCCATGTCACCTCCAGGGCTCCGTACATTTGTGTCTTTATAATTCAATCAAAAAAGAAGTTGCTTCAAAAAAAATAAATATTTTCCATAAAAAAAATCACTTCAGTCAAAAAAATCTTTTTCAGTTTTTGAATGCAAAAAAATATTTGAGACTCAAAAAATTGCATTTGAACACTTTTTTATAATTGAAAATGTTTTTTTTGATTGAAGTAATCTTTTTTGTGTTTGGGCCATATTATGGGTAGGACATTTGTGTCTTAATTATTCAAAACCAAAAAAGTTGCTTCAATCAAAAAAAATATTTTCATAAAAAAAAAAAAAACTGTTCAAATGCAAAAATAAAATTGAATCCCCCCCCCCCCCCCCCCTCCCAAAAAAAAAATATAAAGTGAAAAAAAAAATATGAAGTGAAAAAAGTTTTGAAGTCGTTTTTTTTTTTATTGAATTATTTTGACACAAACATCCCGCAGTGGGCGGGTGCTTCCCCATTGGTCAGACATGTTTGAGTGACAAGTGTCTACATCAGCTAATGTTATCAGCTAGCCTGCCTGACAATATGACGGCGTTGGATATCTAACACCATCACAGAAATTAGTCAACGTGAACTAAGTTAGCAAGCTTTATGTTTAATCGAAATATCAAACAGAGTAGGCTAATAACATGACATCAATCATTTTAATGCTGTAGTTAACAACAACTCCACCACTTCTCCCTGGCTTGCTGGCGGCCATGACTTGCTTGTCAGAAAGACGTTGTTGGTGTAGACACTTGTCACTCAAACATGTCTGACCAATGGGGAAGCACCCGCCCACTGCGGGATGTTTGTGTCAAAATAATTCAATAAAAAAAAAAAAAACGACTTCAAAACTTTTTTCACTTCATTAAAAAAAAAAAATCACTTCAAATCTAAAAAAATATTTTCAATAAAAAACAACAACACTTCAAATGATTTTTTTTTGGGGGGGGGGGAGGGGGGATTCAATTTTATTTTTGCATTTGAACAGTTTTTTTTTTTGATTGAAAATATTTTTTTGATTGAAGCAACTTTTTGGGTATTGAATAATTAAGACACAAATGTCCTACCCATAATATGGCCCAAACACAAAAAAGATTACTTCAATCAAAGAAAACATTTTCAATTAAAAGAAAGTGTTCAAACATTACTTCAATCAAAAAAGTTGCTTCAAACAAAAAAACCTTTACTTCTATCAAAGAAAACATTTTCAATCAAAGAAAAACAGTATTCAAATGCATTTTTATGAGTCTCAACTATATTTTTGCATTCAAACACTTTTTTTCTTTGATTGAAAAGGGTTTTTTTGATTGAAGTGAAGGTTTTTTTTTATTGAAAATATATATTTTGATTGAAGCAAACTTTTTTTGGATCGAATAATAAAGACACAAATCTACCTTCATAGTTTTCCATTTCAGTAGCACCATGAGCTGCTGGAAAACTATTTGCTTACTAAGTGAGAATTAACGCTTGTGAATCTGCACCGTATGTCCTATTTCATCGTTCGTTTAGGTTTAGGGTTAGAATAGAGAAGTGATTTGATTCCAGCAGGGGGGGCTGTTAGTCTTTCCTTTCTTCATCTCAGGACTCAAACAGCAGTGAAACACACTCAGTGTGAATGGTTCACATTCAACCAAAATCAAATTTGAGATGTTTGTCTTTTTTGATTATGATTCTATTGTTTTTGTTTTTGATTGAGTTGGGATGAACCACAGAATTCAACCAGACTGATTTGGAAAACTGTGGATTGAAATTGACAGTTATTGGGATTTAAAAATAAACTGTACCGTGGAACCCTTCAGACCACTTGAAACAATGTGAGAAACAGAAATATTGTCCAAATTGATTAAGTCATGAAACCATAACTATGTTCAATGGTTTTAGTGTTGAGGCTGACGAGTGTCAGCCTGAGGAAAGAAGCTGCTCTGGCCCAGTGGTACAACACCAACACCATTCACCCTCATTGTCTGCTGTTACCAGAATCATCAGATATGAAAACGTCCTTCAGTAGCTTAAGCTGCGAAGCCACAACAAATACATATCTTGAGAGTACACATTGCTGTTAAGCTTAGTGAACAGAGTGTCACCTCCGGGTGGTCGTCACTCACCTAAACTTGTGTGTTTATTAAGTGAATCTGTGACTGTCTTGCTTCACAATGCAGTGTGGTGTCAGTTCTTAGTTCAAAACTGGATATCAAGATGTTGATAATACTATTATTTCTGAGTATTGTATACCAGGAAATAATCTTAAAACAGACAGTGTTAGATGTCAGAGGTGTGTTGGTTGCTTCATGCTGCATGGAGGCTTATGAGGACTTTATTCTGTTTCTCCTATAAATAACAGACTCCTCATTTTACATATACAGTCTGAATGAAACACTGATGCATTCATGAAATACACAAAAGAGTCATTGGTTTTGGAAATGTCAGCGAGACACTTTAATTAACACATCATCTGGTGTCATTGTTTGTGTATGGTTTATTACCATCTCATTAATGTTAAACTATTCAATATCAGTTTGTTTGCATGCTTACAGCTCCGTGTCCACATATAAAATCAGACCAAAAAGTCAGATTTGAAGTGTCTGTGACAAATTGATTGGTTGATTGGTATGAGGAGAGGAGCCTGCATGCACACACAAACACAGACACTCTCCCTCTCATACACAAACCTCACAAACAAGTGTGATTTAGTCACCGGCCCTGTGGGTCAGCTGATTTACTATCATCATGGATGCTGGTTTCAGCCCACTGACCGTTTCCATTCAAGCTGACAGACTAAAGCCCTCAGACTGAAGATGGATACATCACTTATTTAATACTGCTGCTGTCTAAGCAGCGATGCAGTGGTAGTAAAAATGAGGCTTTAAGAAACGATCGTTTCTTCCATCGCCTCGTGCATTTTTCCCAAGCTGACACTACTTCTAATGTTGTAGTCATGTCTGGTATGAATTCACACCAGAGAGACGTAAAACAAGCAAAATAATCATGATTTCTTTTTCTCATTAATATGTGTATATCTAAGAAAGGGCTGTCAAGTTGCATTTTATTGATATTTGCAGAAAATCTCTTAAAATCCAAACAGCGCTCAATAAATCAAACTGTTTTGAAAGGAAATGAAGATAAAAAATCTGGAGCTGGAAGTCACAGACTTCTAACAAGCATATTTAATCATTTCAAATGAATTCATGGGACAGTCTACCTGCTGGTCGACCTGCGGAAATGCCCACCTTCAGCATTCTGTCTGTCATTCAAAGCATGTGAACAGAATCTTCCACAGGCTTGATCATCTTGATGGGATCGTTGCTAGAGCTGAGCTAGCTAGTAGCACAAGAACAGCTGAGAAAGTGCAGCTAAAATGTCCAAACACTTATGTGCTAGCTGGACAGCAGTGAGCACTATCAAAAGCTGTGTTTGTTGGTGACATTGATTGTGATGATTATTTTCTTACATCTGAATGAGTCATGAGCTAGCCTCCATGGACACAGTAAGGATGTACATGTAATGTTATTAGAATTCTTTCTGAGAGAATCATGATTGACAGTACAAGATACCATGACAATGAATTGACTTGATTTCAAGATACTTTACTGTACAACTTGTCAACCTGCTAGTGGAACTCCAGTAAATGAGAGCTCAGTGGATCATCAGGATCAGCAGGATCCATCCTCTTAGACCCAAGAATGCCTGCGCACAATTTCAGAGCAATCAGTCCAACATATGTTGAGGTTGTTCAATCCCGACCAAGGTTAATGGACTGACAGAGTTAAAAATCAAACGACAAAAGCATTTGCCCTGTGCTGAAATATAGGCTGTGTTGAAGTTATTTTCATTGATTTCACTCAGCTGAACTGTCGGTAAAGACATTTCAATAGGCTTCATTTTAATGTAAATCCCAATGTGACACACTCAGTGCGGTTACATGCACAGCTTAGTCAGATTACAGCCATAGTTCGACTATGCTACTCAATCAGACGACTGCAATTATCCGAGTATACATGCTGGTGAGAAAATCGGATTATTGGGCCGGAGCATGTCATACCCCGGCACCCTAGGTGGCGCTGTACCCATTTCAACTAATGGTAACAGAGCCACCTCCGGCTGACCTCTTTACGTCACCAGCTGCCTCAGCATTCAAAAAAGATGGCGTACGAAGAGCAAGATGAAGCTACATCTTTGTATATTTCATATATAGTGTACATGACAATTACACAAACTAGATGCACAATGGCGCTCTTTCTTGCGGTGATTTCGGAGGAAAGACGCCGCCACCGCCGTCCGTCTACTTCCGGCTCACGGCCCCGGGGAAAAAATCTCGCGCCTGTGCAGAACGCAAAATCCGATCCGATTCGCTGGAATGTATACATACAGGAGTAATGCGACTATCAATCAAATAATCTGGGTGCTTTAATTCGACTATGAGAAATCCGATTGGGTCCGATTTTAGTCAGACTAAGGTGTATACATGCATCTTAAAGATCTGATCATAGTCAGACTAACCCAGTAATTCGGTTGTAAACGCACTGACTTGCATTTGCATTCTTCCTCTGTCCTGTTACAATAAAATACAAATTCGAATTAAATGTCAATGGCTTATCATAAATTTAAATGATGGAATATCTGTAGAGCTGAGTCCAGGTACATTTCCCTGGCACAGTTTAATTAAAAGCTTATCTCTCTCCATCTTTTATTGATCCCTAGGACATCATTCTTCTGCTCTGCGATATACAGTCACAGTTTTATTAGCTGGTGGTCACACAGAGTGTGAATAAATTGGTGTTTAATATCCAAGGTGCTTATATGTATATGAGATATAAGATGTGATGATTCTCAGCTTGTTGTTGAGCTCTGACCCCCGGTAGCCGAGATAAAGTGATTACACAGCTTTAAATTTAATTCTCCTTCTAGTTCGTCTGTTCAGTTTTATCTCCATGTCACTCTTTCTGTCATCTGTCTTCATCCTGTGTTTCTGTGTCTTCTCCTGGTTCTCCTGTTTCTCAGACATTCTCAGATAAATCTGAAGTATACGGCTCAGTTACGCGATCAGTGGTATTTAGGCTACATGCCGTGAAATGAAAAAGTCTAGGCAATAAATTCATTTAAAGCACTTGAACAACCACCCCTGGTTCAAATGTTCCTTGTGATGAATGGACATTTGTCTTTGACAGAATGTCAACAGTTATTTCTTCACTCTGTTGATTATGTTTATCTTTTTTGGAATGTTGTAAGCTAAATTCTGGCCACGTCTTCCACATTTAACAGCTTTGTTAAGGAAAGTTTTCAAAAAGCTTTAAAGAGCGTTCCCTCCTCTCTCCTTGTTGTTCCATCCATATCTTAAAAAATGTATGTCCAATAAAAACGATTACTGTAATTTCTGGACTATAGAGCGCACCTGAATATGAGCCGCACCAACTAATTGTAAAATTTAAAAAAATGTGTACATAGGCCGCAGGTGTCCAGGTCTGCTCTCTGTGTGTTAACCCAGTCTTCAAGAATGTTTTCAAGTTTGGGCTATCTGCTTTAATTACCTCTGACAGCTTTTGTCGTCTTTTTGCATCGAGTCAGTTCTTCACTCTGCCGTCTCCAACATCTCTCACCATCAACTCATTGATGCCAAGCTTACGTGCAGCAGCTCTATTTCCTTCTTTGACAGCCAGATCGATTGCCTTAGCTTAAAAGCTGTATCATATGCATTTCTTCCTGTGTTTTCCATGATGAGGGTGTGTGCATGATGTGCAAAATGACTATTCAAAACACAAACTAGCATCTTCCTCGGTGCATTATCTCTTCCACCTGTCTGTCTGGCTCTTGCACTTCCTGCTAGAGCGCCCCCTGGAGGCCGTTAGCCCGTAAAAATCTATAGATTAGCCGCATCATATTATAGGCTGCAGGGTTCAAACCTGGGAAAAAAGTAGCGGCTTATAGTCCGGAAATTACGGTAATGCATTCCTTCTAGAAAGTAGTTGATTATACAGGTTATTTTCCTTGTTTATATGAAACATTGAATGTGCTGATTATTAAAAATTGCTCTAATTCAGCCAAGACACCTGCATGTAAAAATTGGCCTGTATTTTAAGACTGTATTTTTAGCTCTTCTGCAAAAAAAAGGGTGGACAAAATATGAGAGACACATCTCAGTGTAACATAATGCAATTCAACATGAACAAACTGCTCTCGAAGTGTATTGGACTGCATTAGTTTTGTTTTTTTTCATAAATGCACGCTAATAAAGATGCCTACATTTAAAAAGAAATGCACTCAAAATTCACTAACAAGACCACGCCAAGTTTAACTGTTGAAATTGTTTATTTATGTATTGAGAAGATTTGGAGAGGACAGAATAAAAGGGGGGGTTGGGGGTGGTTGGATGAGGAAAAGAGATCGGGGTCAGTGGATAAAAAGTGGGCTGCAGGTTTGCCGAGCCATCTAGTAACCAAGGGGGGGGGAGACAGTCAAGACTCAGATTGGGGGTACGTCTCGGTGAGCGCACGTCCTGACGGGCGTGGCTTCATCTCCCCCACTGGCTCGTGTGCTGGATGGCCCGGGTCCCCGCTCTGGTGTCTTCTTGGCGTGGAATGGTGATGTTGAAGGCTGGGCTGCCAGTGGTCCTGTGAGAAGGGATGGTGGAGAGAGAGAGGGTCTGGAGGGGAGGGTTATCATAACTTGCGACGAACGGGAGAGATGGTTTGGCTTACCTTAAGTAGGCTTCACGGGTGATGAGATCGGACGTGGAGGTGGTTGAGTTGATTGGGTGCAGGGGGTTAGATTGATGAGACGCAGGTGGTTGGGTTGATGATGTGGCTGGACCTGGGTGGCAGGTCAGCGAGTGGATTGGCGTGGTCCTGTTCCTGAACCTTAGTTATAATAAGTATTCTGTGTTGTATAATGACCAATAAATCACCTTGAACCTTGATACAATAGCTTCTAGTTGGGGGGCCTTAAGCACATTTTGCTGCATCTGTGCCAAATTTGGTGCAAACAATGGGGTGTAAGGCCCATACTACAGCCAAAACTGCTTTTTTGGACGGCAGCCATATTAGAATTGGAGGATTAAGGGGTTCAGATATACCGGATCATAAACATAAACATTCCTATATGTTTTCCATGATCAATTCAGCTGAAAAAGACATCAAGTTTGTATTTGTAGCTCATGTGGTTCAAAAGTTAGAGTCGGAACCCTTTCGGGCAGTGGCCATATTGGATTTGGCTGCCATCTTGGCCCCCGAGGGTCGCTGGCTCCGGCGCCCTAGCTAAATTATTTCAGTATGACCTGAGCTACATCAGTGCCGATTTGGCACTTTTACATGAATTTGCGAAATTATCTATTTATGTGCTTAAGGCCCCCAACTATTCTGAGTGTCTATCCAGAGCACCGCATCAGTAGAACTGTCATGACTGTAGATTCATGTCCTTTTGTTATGTTCAGATTTTGGTTTTGTGTCTTGTATTCTCCTGCATTTGATTTCTATGACTTTTGTCTTGTGTTTCATGTTTTGTTTTTCCACGTCTCATGTGTCCTCTAAGTTCCCCTGTGTATTTCCCTTGTTGAATTTTCATGCCCCTCTTGTGTCTCTGGTCCTTTAAGTGTCTTAAGTGTGTTTTTTTTCCTCTGTCTCCCTCTGTCTGTAGTTTTGTTTCCCTCCATGTTTCTCCTCTGTGCTCCTCCCCTGCTCATTACCACACCTGGCCTCCTCCCTCTCCTCACCTGTTCCTTGTCTGATCATTAGTGTCTATGTTTTAAGTCTCTGCCTTCCCTCTTGTCTTTGTCTGGTCATTGTTTGTCTCTGTCTACATCTGCCTTGATCCATGGTCCTGTCCATGTCCATGTTCTTCGAGTCTCCCAATGGTATGTGTTTATTTGGTTTTGAGTTTTTGCATTTGTTTGATTTGAACTTTGGTTTTGATTTGTACTTTACCTTTTTCTTCATGCATTCTTGTACCGTTTTCTTTGCTACTTTGGTTTTTGGTCTTTGGACTTATTTTGTTTCTTGCTCCTTGGTTTTTTTTTGTGGAATTCAGCTTTTTGTTTCCCCAATCCTGCCTCCCGTTCCATGAGTAACTGCATTTGGGTCCACCCTCCTCTATCCATAGTTTTCCCTTTTTCCCCCAACCTGACAAGAACAGCATTGCCTCAAACACTGCAGAGTGGGAGGAAAAATAAAGCAGCTCCTGGAGATTTCTTCTGCTGATTAATTTGATTCTAAAATGAGAACTTGCATTCATATTTTTCGACTGAAACGTATTTTCATATTCACATTTCCTTTATGTACCTATATAAGGTTTCAGTGGTTCTCAGTGCTCCTCCTTGAACCGGCACCTTATCGTGGTGGAGGGGTTTGAGCACCCGAATGATCCTAGGAGCTATGTTGTCCGGGGCTTAATGCCCCTGGTAGGGTCTCCCAAGGCAAACAGGTCCTAGGTGACGGGTCAGACTAAGATCGGTTCACTCGCCCCCGATGAATATAACAAGACCAAGGACGTGCACGTCGCCCGGATCGGCGTCACCGGGGCCCCACCCTGGAGCCAGGCCTGGGGTTGGGGCTCGCAGGCGAGCGCCTGGTGGCCGGGTCTCTGCCCACGGGACCCGGCCGGGCGCAGCCCGAACGAGCAACGTGGGCCCGCCCTCCCGTGGGCTCACCACTCGCGGGAGGGTTCAGAAGGGGCCGGTGCAGAGGGATATGGGTGGCGGTCGTGGGCGGGGGCCCCGGCGGCCCAATCCCCGGATGGTGACTCTAGCCATGGGGACATGGAATGTCACCTCACTGGGGGGGAAAGAGCCTGAGCTGGTGCGGGAGGTTGAGGGGTACCGGCTAGAAATAGTCGGGCTCACCTCCACGCACAGCCTGGGCTCTGGAACCCAACTCCTTGAGAGAGGCTGGACTCTCTTCTACTCTGGAGTTGCCCGCGGCGAGAGGCGGCGAGCTGGTGTGGGCTTGCTTATAGCCCCCCAGCTCAGCCGCCATGTGTTGGAGTTCTCCCCGGTGAACGAGAGGGTCGTTTCCCTGCGCCTTCGGGTCGGGGATAGGACTCTCACCGTTGTCTCGGCTTATGGGCCGAACAGCGGTGCAGAGTACCCGGCCTTCTTGGAGTCCCTGGGAGGGGTACTGGAGAGTGCTCCAACCGGGGACTCCGTCGTTCTCCTGGGGGACTTCAACGCCCACGTGGGCGATGACAGTGTTACCTGGAGGGGTGTGATTGGGAGGAACGGCCTCCCCGATCTGAACCCGAGTGGTGTTTTGTTACTGGACTTCTGTGCTAGTCACAGTTTGTCCATAACGAACACCATGTTCAAGCATAAGGGTGTCCATATGTGCACGTGGCACCAGGACACCCTAGGCCGGAGATCAATGATCGACTTTGTGGTCGTGTCATCTGACCTCCGGCCGTATGTCTTGGACACTCGGGTGAAGAGAGGGGCTGAGCTGTCAACTGATCACCACCTGGTGGTGAGTTGGATCCGCTGGCGGGGGAGGAAGCTGGACAGACCTGGCAGACCCAAACGTATCGTGAGGGTCTGCTGGGAACGTCTGGCAGAACCCTCTGCCAGGGAGATCTTTAACTCCCACCTCCGGGAGAGCTTTGACCAGATCCCGAGGGAGGCTGGGGACATTGAGTCCGAATGGACCATGTTCTCCACCTCCATTGTTGACGCGGCTGTCCGGAGCTGTGGCCGTAAGGTCTCCGGTGCCTGTCGCGGCGGCAATCCCCGAACCCGGTGGTGGACCCCGGAAGTAAGGGTTGCTGTCAAGCTGAAGAAGGAGTCCTACCGGGCCTGGCTGGCCCGGGGGACTCCTGAGGCAGCTGACGGGTACCGGCAGGCACGGGCAGTCTCGGAAGCAAAAACTCGGGTCTGGGAAGAGTTCGGGGAGGCCATGGAGGAGGACTACCGGTCGGCCTCGAAGAAATTCTGGCAAACCATCCGGCGCCTCAGGAGGGGGAAGCAGTCCTCCACCAACACTGTTTACAGCATTTAATTTGGCTTTCTTTATTTCCCACAGATGACTTCAAAAGTAACCATCAGTACAGCCTACTGTATTTTTATTTATTTTTTTTTTTCCAACAAGGTAATTTCAAAGTCCGTGTTTCTAGTTTGCTGCCGCATTGAGTATAAGATTAAATGACTTCTCGGTCAATCTGTTGACAGTAAGTGTGTGTGTGTCTGCCTCTAATGTTGGGTCCTGGTGGTGAGTGACGCCCTCTGCCTCTGGTCACCCAGCAGCCCTGACTCGGGACCAGCTCCTCTGCCTCTGTCGGACGTGCTGGAGGTGGATGTGAGCACCACTTCATGTTCAACTACTCAGCAGGATGTTAGGACACAGATGTGTGTAAAACAGCATTTGTTGATGGTAAAAGCTACTAAAAGTTAAAATATCCACTGAATAAACTTTTCCTTTGTTTAATATGTGAAATAAAACCCAAGTGAGGAGCCATCATGAGACTGTTTCTATATGTCATTTTCAGCTCATTTAAATAAAACGGCCTAAAATAAAATGAAACAAAACATTGAACAACATTTAACCACTTCCTCAAAGGCTGATATAAAAGAAAGTGATATTAAATCCAAAATGAAAAGACGACCACATCTAAAACTCTGTTAGTGATTTTTATTACGGCTGCAGCCATGTTACTTTTTTTTTTTTTCCCAGAAAATGTCTGCTTCCTATTTTCTCCCCTGTTGCCATGGTGAATCACTGTATGGGAGCTCAATTGATAATGGCTTTTTACTAGTTGTCAGGCACGAGCTCAACTCTGAGTTAACATACTCAGAGTCGACTTACCTAACTTAGATCAGCTGTTCTGGAACTGAAAACTCAGAGTTTCACTTCACAGGGTAAGTCAACTCAGAGTTCAGGTTTTGACTCGGTTTGTTAAATTTGCTTCCTGAAACAGGCCCCAGAGCTGCAGAACTGTTTTAATTTATTTTTTATTTTTAGCTTGGCGAGGGAGGGGCAGTACAACTGCATAAGTGATGGTGATTGGCTCTCTAAGGTAGAGTGAGAGTTCCTAAGCCAATCAGAGGCAGTGTTCAGTTTACACACAAACCACATATGCACACAGCAGCCTCGCACACACAAACTAGCAGAGATGAGCTGCAGTAATGGCGAGTCCGGAGGGAAAGTTGGCGTTTTGAAGTTTGTAGGGGATATAGCTGCTTGATGAGGGTAATTAATCACTGGCGATTAATAACACACTGGTAGATGGGGCACCACCTCCGTTGTTTAGTTCTTGCAATAATCCGGAGGAAATTTTTCAAAACACTTTTTTTTTTTTCACAATATGTTTGTCATTTTTCTTAGAACAACCCAACAGTAAAACATAACATACCAGTAATATTAACCATACAATTTAATTTAGGACTACACATACTCACATTACCCAGACACACACATTCTCACACACCCTCATCCCCTTGCACCCATCTAAAGTAAAATATAAATAAAATAAATATTTCCATCATTTACAATTTTCTTTCAGGTAGAGCCCACCTTTCCATCTTTAATTATATTCATATATGGTTCCCAAAGCTTAACAAAGTATTTCCATCTGCCCTTAGCAATGTAAGTTAGTCTTTCCAGACCAATACATTGTGATAGTTCCTTTATCCACATCCTTAGTGATGGTGTTTCCATGCTCTTCCGACACAGCGCAATAGCCCTCCTGGCTTGGAGAAGTCCAAAGTCCAACAGTTTAGTCTGTTTCAAGGTCCGTTTAAAGTTCTTCGGATATATTCCAAGCAAACAGAGCCCGGCATTTAAAGGGACTTTGGTGTTGAACAAGTCTGACAAACATTTTAAAACATCCTTCCAAAAATCCTGGATCTTTAGACATTCCCATTGACAGTGAAATAGACTACCTTTCTCAGTCAAGCATTTAGAACACACATCAGGAATATTAGCAGACTTATGATGAAGCCTGAAGCTTACATCCTCATAAGCCACTTATTGGAGTAATTTAAACCTTGTATTAATTGTCTGTGTTTGTGCTTTTAAACAAGCGTCATTCCAATCCGTCTCATCAATATCCTCCTTAATATCCAGCTTCCAAGCGTTTAGTTTATCGTGTGCTGATTCAGGGCTATTTGCAACCAATATGTTGTAATATCTAGATACATGTCCTTTCCGAGACCCCAATCTCAATTCTCTTAAGTTCATAAGATAGAAGTCAGAACTTAGACAGAAGTCAGAACCGAGACAGAAGTCAGAACTTTAGACACCACTCCTTCTCACGTGTGTGGCTCCAGCTGTATGAAGGCGTTCAGCCTGTTTTGTCTGGGAGTCAGGAGGTCCTGAAGCTTGGTTTCCTTGAGAGTTCTGGGTTGGACTACGGCATGGGGCGTCGATCCAATTGCCAGAGGGAAGGCCGGTACTCTGTTGAGGAACTCTTGTTCCAAAGGCCCAGCAGGGTTTCCGCATTGGGAGCGCTGGGGGCAGAGTCGGTCTCGGCTAGGACACACAAAGTCTCTTTTGTTGGAGACTCCTTGCAAGGCTTCTGAAGCAGACAATGGGCCTCATTCACCAATATCTTCTTAAGAATCTTCTTAGATTCTTTAAGTTGTTCTTAAGAGGTTCCTTAAGAAAACCCTACGTCAGATTCACCAACACGTTTGTAAGCCTCAGAATTGTTCGTGGCTGTGTTCTTACATTGATGAAAGCCGCAGGAGCAATATATATGCCATTGTTTTGTGGGCCTTGGATGGAGAAATGTCACGTATAAATATGGTGGGGGGGTTACTAATTGATGGCATGTTTCCAATTTATTTGATTTATCTTAAATCATTGGCACATTTAATTTATTTTAGAATTTAAATTCTTTGTAAATTACCAAAAATATGAAATGAATAAATATGACAGAATTATCACTGTAATATTTCATTTTATTGAACTACACAAGAGAAGAAAACACAACCATGCCAACATTTCGGCACTGAAATGTGCGTAAGAGTACTGAGTGTTCGTAGGATTTGTTCTTGCCTAAGAAAAAATCCTAGATAAGAAAAAATTCATGAATGCCACAATGTTCATAAAATCTTCGTAAGTGGGACTTAAGAACAAATTTGTTTGTAAGAACGGTTCATGAATAAGGCCCAATGACTGTAACGTTCTTCATCAAATGATCACAGTCTTGAAAAAGACTCTTGAAAAAGATCTTTGTTGTTTCAAGTGGTGGCTCTTAAGTTCTGGTTCTTCAACTACTTCAACTTCTTCTGGATCAGGCGGTGATACTTTAATGGTACATTGAAATCAAAAAAAAAAAGAATTCCGTTCCGTTCTGTTTTCTTTCCGCTTATCGGTGAGGGTCGCGGGATGTTGCCGCTTTTTTCCCCCTAAGGGGTTGCGGGGCTTACTGGGGCAATTAATGTTTCTTGTTCAAGTGGGATCCTTTAAGTTGTTATCTCAATTCTAGTTTCTCGTTTCTTTGAGTTGACTCAGTTCTAGGTTCTTATGTTATCTCAGTTTAACCTATTTTAGTCTTTCTACCTCTCAGTAGTTAATTTCAACCAATACATCAATCCTTATAGCAACACAACAGTTTGCATTACCTCAAAAATGTACTTTTTTACACTTTTTTACACATTTTTTCCGTCTCTCCTCAATCGGTTCGCTACTCCTCCGGTTGCTTGTCTGTAGCGATCAGCAGCTTTCTCTCTCTATTTTTCCTCTCTCTCCAGTGGGTGGTGCTGCAGCTACCTGATTGGCTGTTACACTGCACGCATTAAAGGAATAGTATGCAAAGTAAAATAGCAGAACTGAACTATAAACTACTTTTTAATGAATGTAAATTGTAAATGAATGTTATTACTAATTTGCTCATTGTATTTAATAATCATGTAACCTGTCACCTATTTATTGGTTTAAGGATATATTAACCCTGGTTACACCCTCCCCCCTTAACTCTATGCATGTCCCTATGCATAATAGGTCACACTATCTCAGGTTCAGGAAGAGGTGTAAACCTTGGCTCTACAAGGGAATCAGTGATGGCTGTGCTCAAGTTTTGAAATAAAGATTGAACAATATTCACTAAGGGGTTACCTAACTCAGGATATGTCGGTCTTCTTGACTTTTCTCTTAGTCTTGAGGATCTTCTCACTGTTTGTCTTCATTGTCACTTGTGTCAGTTGTTGTTGCACTTTCAGCATTTGCTGTTTCATCGACGCCTGCTTCATTTTGATGTGTGACCTCATCATTTTCCACAGGTTCAGATTCACTGCAACTCACTGTACTCTTCTCAACCAGCAATGCAGGTGCATCTTGAGCATTGGCTGTAACTGTCTCAGGTTGTGCTTAGTTTCTTCCATAGGTCTGTCTGATGTTTGTTCAGTGAGATTTTCCTTTTCAGGTTTGTCACTTGTGGATATTACTTCCACTTCAGGTAAGTAGTCATTTTCCAGTATTGTCGCAGATTCAGGTAAGGTTTCAGCAGATTTTTCTGAGAGCTGTTAGAAACTGGTACTAAGGATGTCCCGATCCGATCTGTAGGATCGGGATCGGGGCCGATCTGGGCATTTTTCCGCTGATCGGAATCGGCAATTTTGAACGTGGACCCAAGTCCAATTTATTATTTATTTATTTATTTAATGTCAGAGCACAATTTGTGGCAGAACGCAGACGCGCACGTAACGTTACTCTGGCAAATCTGTCCATAAAGTGTCTGCAGTGTGGAAATAACTTAAATTAGAAAGCGAAAGCAGTTCAACGGCGACATGTAACATCTGCAATACGACTGTTCTGTTTAATTCATAAGATTCAGTGTGTTGGTTATAAAAAAGACTTGATGTATTTAATTTCATTTATTTCATTGTTCTACTTGAATGAGAGTATTAAAGGCGCAGTACTGCCACCTACTGGCCGACTTTAGTTTTGCGGTTGGTGTTTTGTCAATGTTGAATAAAACTTTATCCAGGAAGTGAGAATGAAGTAAAGGAATAGCTCGTTTTGCCAGCTTTCAGTGATAATCAGCCACTCCAGCATACAGCTTGTTTTGAGTTGCATCGTCGGTATGTATTGATATGTTTGTGTTTTTTATTGTCATGTGCTGATCTTTTAAGTGGCAAATTTTCCGTTTCCGTATGCTAATTAGAAACGTGTTTAACCTGAAATCTCCTTCTAGCATGCTGTGTCTATTAGCCACGCTAATTTTGGTTGATATGGTGCACAGATAAGATGTAGACTTGTTTATTTTATGTTTTATGCATATGAAGAAATTTAATATTCATAATTGTAAGACTATTTTGTTTATTTTCCTTTTAGTTTCACCTGCTTCAGCAATAAACCTGGCAAAAATGATACCCAGAGTCTTGTTTGGAGTAAAGTGTTTAGCTGCCTGTCAAACACATGCATGGCACGCATTGAGGACAGAACAACGACCGTTTCGCAGAGCTGCATTTAATACTACTCAGTTGATACGGCTTATAAAAAAACAAACTCTCCAAGAATACGAGTTCAATCAAGCAATACAGGCAAAGACACCAAAGCAAAAAACACTTGCGGATACTCTCAAAAGAAAAGAGAAATATCCTCGAGACAGCGACATGGCCACAAATATTACAGAGAGCGTAATTAAATTAATCGCTTTGGATAACCAGCTCATGTTCGTGGTAGAGGATCAGGGTTTTCTTCGTCACCTGGCAATACATTATATTGACTCCACTTTTGAGTTACAATGTGCCGATATGCGCACTAGTTTCATTGGTCTCATACAGCAGAGCATGTAAAGCGGGCAATCGAGGAGATGCTGAACGCATGTGAAATAGACGAGCAAAGCGTCCACGTTATTTTACCTGACAACGTGAGGAATTTGTAAAAAAGCAATAGATGATATGGAGGTACCAAGCGTGGGCTGCGTCTCACACATTTTAGCTGGCTGTACACGAGGGTCTGCTGTCACAGTGCAGCGTCACAGGCTCACCTGCCAACACAAGGAAGATGGTAGGCCAATGTTGCAATAACATATGCAGAATAAGGAAGAGCCATATGAAAGTAGATACTTTGTTTCAACAAAATAAAAAAAACCTAAGGAACAGCTTGGATGCAGGTACTTTGTTTCTAAATGCAGCTGTATTATCCAGGAAAATATTAGTTAAGGCCAAGTATCGGATCGGGACTCGGTATTGGCAGATACTAAATATTGAAAGACTCGGATTAGGATCGGGGTAAAAAAAACCTGATTGGGACATCCCTAACTGGTACATTATCTGAACAGGTTTGCTCAACAGAAATTTATGACTGCTCCCTGGGAGGCATTGTCATTTCATATTCTTGAGTGAACCTCGTGGGTCTCAAGAGTGGATCTTGAAAGGAATATGATACATAGTCATCCTCTTATTCAGAGTTGAACTCTGGCTCTTGCTCATCAGGACCCCAGTCTGGATGCTGACGTGTATTCGGCCTTCGAGATTTGTTTAACTAGTAAGAATCCACATGGTAATAAGAGATCCCTGTGCAGGGTTCTGAGGGGACCATCTTTGTTTTCTGGCTTTACTGTGTAAACTTCCTGTTAACAACAACATGCACAGTTGCCTCCCACTTATCAGCCAGCTTGTATTTTCCTCTTAGGCGTACACAATCACCAACATCCAAAGCGGATTCAAAGTGGGTTTTGTCTTCATTCTTGAGTGTACCAAGCATACTGAACAGTGTCCTATTAAACCTTTCCATAGGGTTTCCCCTTGGATGGTATAGTGTGGTTCGGACTTTATAGATCCCTGCAAAATCACAGAGCTCTTTGATTGTCTTAGACTCAAAATCTGGCCCTTGATCACTGTGCAGTTTTTCAGGGATACTATAGTGAACTATGAAATATTCCAAGAGGGACTTGGCTACTGTTCTAGCCTTCTGATTAGGAGTCGGAATTGCTACTGCATACTTGGTAAAGAAGTTAGTTATCACAAGGACATCTTTTGTATTGCTTCGATCAGGCTCAATTGATAGAGAGTCTATACAGACCAACTCAAGTGGTCTAGTGACCTGAATGTTTACTAGTGGTGCTGCCTTGTCTGGCAGTATTTTTCGACAGACACAACGGCTACAACTTTTAATCCTTTTCTCGATGTCATTAGCCATTCTAGGCCTAAAGAATATGGCTCGTGCCAGGTCAAGAGTTCAGTCAATACCCAAATGACTCATGCCGTCATGAAGGTTTCGCATGACCATGTCTCTCAATCCCTCTTGTAGAACAAGCTGATAGTGAGCTTCCTCACCAACCTGCCTCTTCCTGTAGAGAACTTCGTTCTGCAGCTCAAGTTTCTTTAGCTCTCACAGAAAGATAGAAAGCTCTGGAAGTTCTTTCCTTACAGCTGGAGGGGTGGTCTCCCCAGATTCCAACTGACAGATGACTTCAGAGATAGCAGGATCAGCTCTGCAGTTTTTGTTCAATTCCTCCTCAGATATGCTGGTAATGACAGGAAACCCATCATATTGCTCAAAACTGTCTGGAATAGCTTTGGCTGACATAGCAAGAGGGATGGAATCATTTTCATTGATGTTCATAGGTGGGCAAATCAGGTGTTTATCACAGGCTCCACTAACAGTGTTATGTGAGACATGAATGAAATCTTTAGACTCGGGCAGATGGTGTTGGATGAATTGGGGGATTTGCTCCTCCTCTTTCTGAGAAACCAGATCGTTGGTCGGTTCAGAATGGGGTCGTCGTGAAAGGCCGTCTGCATCGAGGTTACACCTTCCTGCTCGGTACTGAAGTGGAACTTTAAGGTGGAGAGGTCAGACAACCAGCAATAGCTTGTTGCATCTAACTTAGCTGTGGTTAGAATGTAAGTTAGTAGGTTGCTGTCTGTGACAGCTGTAAAGGAGCCTCCATACAAATAGTCACAGAACTTCTCGGTTACTGCCCACGTGAGTGCCAAAAACTCAAGTTTGTGAGCCGGATAGCGAGATTCGCCCTTTGACAATCCACGGCTGGGGAATGCAGTAACACGCATCTTCCCTTTCTGCTCTTTTTTTTAATATAATTTTTTATTAGGGTTTTCCATCAAATATATAAAACACAAACCAAAGAGACAAAGAACAGACAACAATAACAACAACAACAACAAAAATAAACAAAAAAATAAATAAATAAAAAATGTTACTCCCACCCTCCTCCCCCCTAGGCGGACAAGGATGCGGCATATAGACAGGTTTAGGGCCCTTTTTTTTTTTTTTCCTTTCTCCCTTCCCCCCTTTCCTCTCCCTCTTCCCTTCCTTTTCCTTTTCCCCTCCCCTGTTCTCCCTCTTCTCCCTTTCTTCCTCTTCCTCCCTCTTTTCCTTTTTGTGGTTGAAATCTACTAGCATGATAGTAATTAAAACAATAATAATAATAGAAATGGTGAATAAATGGTTATTTACACAAAGAAGAGAAAAAAAAATCCCTTTAGCCCTTTGACAGAGCGCAGCTCCCAGGCCAGTTGTACTTGCGTCAGTATGCAATATACTATATGGGAGCTTTGGGTTAGCGAAACACTGGGGCTGTAGTGAGCCGGTCAATGATTGTTTCAAAAGCTCACTGAGGTCTGTCTGTCAGCCTTCCTCCAAAACAATCTTTGGGAAAGGTAACATCTACTTCTATAAAGCCTGAATAAGGTACAGTTTGACCATTGGCAGCCTCTACTTCTAGCAGCTCATTCAGGGGGTAAATGTTCAAGTTGGAGAGGTTGTTCTCATAGAATGACTGCAATACTGTGGTCACTTGCAATCCTGTATCAAGAAGGCAATTGCATATCTGTCCATCAATGAGTACATGAGCAGTGTACTTGGCTCCAATCAGACCTTTGGTTATTTGCACAAAGGTGGATTTTGTGCAAGAAATCTTTTCTTGGGTTTGTGCTCAGTATCAGGGGTGGTACTGTTATTGTGGTTAGCTCTCATTTGTCCCGCAATGAAGGCTAAATCTAGTTGGCCATCTTCGCCACACTTAAAGCAGTACCGTGGCTTTGGTCTGCTACTAGGTCTTTGGTCTGCAGTGGTATGAGGTTCAGCTGCGTTGTGCTTAGTTGGATGCTCTGTGTTCATTTCAGTCACATTGGCCTTTGTTTTAGGATGGTTTTGTGCCTTTTATGCTTGTGAGCTGGCTCCTGAAGCTCAGTAACCTTTCTTTTTAATTCAGCAACAACATTGTCGAGAGAAGGCATGATTGACTCTGCTTTCTTCGTCTTCAGGCGGGTGAGTTGACTTTGCAGCTCAGTGACTTGTTTCTTCATTTCAGTGATGTCACTCTGTAATGATGTCATTTTCAAGGGAGTAAACTTGCAGTTAAGAGATTTGCACTGACTTTTTGCTTCGACACGCCAATGTGTTTTCTCATTCGGGTTTCCTTTGAAGTGTATCTATCACACACAACTCTGACAGTAACTCAGAGAATGGAGGTGGGTTGTCTCTTTTATTTTCAAGCTAAAGATCTGCTATCAGCACATTATCCCCACACCCTCAACAGAACTGGCCCAAAAGATGTCAGTCAGCTTCACTGGCAGATACACCGCCTCTCTTCAGTGCTTTGGATAGAACTGTCTGTAGTCTGTGTAAGTAATGGGATGGCTTCTCCCCAGCATCTTGAAGTGTATTAAGGAACTTGGTGAAAAGCTCATCACCATCCTCCATGGTTCCAAAAGCTGAGTCTAGTAGGTCAAGGTAAGCTGCAGGTAAGGCTTGTGGGCCTAAAGGTTTTACGACATCAGCTGCTGGTGATACTAGTCTATCTAGGACAGAGCTAAGTCCTGCAGAAGGAGCTCAACACTATTTCGCCATGTGTCGAAGTCAACCTCATGATTAGGGCAGGGAGTTTTCCAGAAAACCCTCTGAGTCTGAATGACACATTAGTCTGTGAAACAGATGCTTCACTTCTAACTGTGTGTTCTACAACCTTTCGTTGCACCTCTGGAGGGTTGACGGCAACTCTAGGGGTTTCATCCCCCCGTGTCTGGGTGTCTGACCTTGACTCAGTGGCATCCAAAAAGGATTTGTTCATCTCCACTTTACTAGCTTGAAAAGTCTGGTAAGTTACCTGTGGTCCAGTAACTGAGACTTGTGGTTCACTCTCAAATTCTGCAGTGGATGACTTGTCTGCAGGCTCACTAATGGGCTCTGTGTCATTTGCAGCTGATTTACTGCAGCTAGACAGCAATTTGGCAATTTTTTGTAGTTCACTCAAAAAGCACTTGGTGGCGCTTATCAGTCACAATTGGTAGGTAATCATTTGACAAGGCTCTGATTTTGTATGTGACTCATTTTGGGCTCTCATAACTATGTGGAAGCATAGGCTCAAGGGTATTCACCGCAGATTCACTTTCATACTCTACAAAAGCATTTTTGTGAAATGGAGATTGGGGGTTATCTATCCTAACTGTTCTTGCAATGTGTCCATACTTGTTCAAGAAATTGGATAAATCATAATCTAACTCTGTCTCAGTGTGTCCACTAACAATAACTTAATTAGGTACTTTAATATTCTCTCTACCTACAACTTCCATTATTTCTTCAGACTGTTTTTTTTTTTTTTTTGGTCTCAGTGGTCTGAACAGTTAATTTTAGTTAGTAACTGCTCCTGGCTGGCTCACCAAGATTGTAGCACTGTAGATATTAGCAGATAGCTAGGACTAGTTGATGTTGACTAGTTGAGGTTCGGAAAAGCAGTTTTAAGACTAGCTCTCAAGAATAACAGACCACAGACCATGAGGTAAGTTGGAACTGCCGGCAAAAATATATTTTTCTCAAAAATAGTAGTAGACAATACACACAGAGTATGTTTCCAGACAACATATACAAACAGAGGAATCTTGTACTCAAATCCCTTAAACAGCAAAATAAAACCTAATCTCAGAAAAATATTTCTCGCTATTTTGTCCCTTTTTGAGTTTATATTAACCCTATTTGAGTTAATTTTTCTTGTTCAAGTGGGATCCTTCAAGTTGTTATCTCAATTCTAGTTTCTTGTTTCTTTGAGTCAACTCAGTTCTAGGTTCTCATGTTATCTCAGTTTAGCCTATTCAAGTATTTCTACCTCAGTAGTTAATTTCAACCAATACATCAATCCTTATAGCAACACAATAGTTTGCATTACCAATTTAGCACAAAATAAATGAAAACAGAAAATGAAACTTAACACAAGACCAAACTGAAATTTCACAGATTGATATCAATCAATAAGCTCAAATTTCCACAACTCTGTGTGTATAATCAGTCCTTTGATAGGTCCTCTAAAGAAAGAAAAGTCCAAATGAATCCACTGCCTCTTGCAGCAGAGGGTTTAGTCCTACCAAGAGTCAGGTGTTTGAATCACTATCTTTATCCCTCCAGTGTTGGGAGTGTTGGGTCACTGACAGACTCTTTTCTGCTCATTATATCAAGCACTGCTGCCGGAGGTTGAGCTGTTAGCGGTTCTGCAGTTGTCTGGACAGCTGACAAGCTGTAGCATGGCTGAAGATCCGATGGCAACTCTAACAGGATTTGAGCTTAGTATTAGGTATTACCTTTGATAGTCTTCCTTTCTTCTTGATAAATTGAATGTCCATGCAGTATAAAATTTAGAGAGCAGAGAACAACCAACTGTGTGAAATAAAAGGTCAAGGACTGGGTGTTTCACAAACCACAATCTTAACTTTCTGTTGCTCATTAGTGCGCATCTATTGGCAATATCATATTGTGTTTAGTCAGTACAATCTGGCAAATCTGGTGCTATTGGACCTTTTTCGCCCTTTGGTCTTGTAATTTTTATATTCAGAAAGTCAGTAAGAGGATCAATCATCATTTGTTTTTTATCTCTTAGTGAACAGTTATGGTAGACCATTCTTCCCTGCCACTGTAGAGCAGTGTCCTCTACACAAACTGTGACTTATTCAACACTGAACTCCTGTGCACAGTATCTCAGTTATCTAAATTATATTCAGCCTCTTTAATACAAACATCAGTAAATGGGTCGCGGTTTTAATCACTTGCAATCAATGGGGAGATGATCCGTCAGCTTCGAATGTTTCTTTTTGTCCTCTGACCTGCAATCTTGTGCTCCCAGCATGCCTTTGTTTTACTTGTCTGTCTAAATTGGATCATTTAAATGTCCCTCTCATGTCCAGAGCAGAGCGGCTGATGAGACTGTGGTCCTGCTGAGAATGAGGCCGGTGACTCAACAGCTCAAAGCTCTCATAAACTGACAAGGAAGGAAGAAGTTTGCTTTAATTAATGAAGGTGACCTTATCCTTGAGATGTGGCAAACTAATTAGCTGCAAACACTTAAGTTGTATTGTCGAGGTGCTGAAAGCTGCAGATACCGATGGGGGATGTGGTAAAGAGTCTGGTGTTGATCATCATCCCTGTAGAACAGCGGTCTCAAAATGATCCAGTAAAGGGCCGCTGTGGCTGCAGGTTTTCATTCAACACACCTGACTCAATCAACTGACCATGATCCAACAAATCAACTGTGCAAAGACAATTCAGTTGATTGAAAAAGTCTAGTCAGGTGTGTTCTTGTTTTGTTGAAATGAAAACCTGCAGCCACAGCAGCCCTTTACTGGATCAGTTTAAGACCCCTGCTGTAGAGTCAACTCTGTGTCAGTATCTGATACTCTAAATGTGTCATGAGGATTAATTTATCCGTGTGGAATTAATACAAATAACACTGGATGTTAATGTTATCGTTTAGGTAGGAAACATGCTGCTGGTACAAAGACCTGTTGAAATTAAAACTTTCACTAACATTATGTTGGAGACCTGATGCACCTGTTGGGCCACAGACTACAGGAAATCCTAAATAAACCAAAAATAGCAGTTAGATTGTTGCGTAATTATCAAAGATGGGGTGCTCCTGGAGACAATAGCAAAGCAACACACTATGTAAAATAAGCAGAGCAGAAACCTTCGATAGGTCCGACCACCATGTTTAACATTATAACTGAAAATGACAACACAAGTAAACAAGTTTGCTGATTTCACATGTCTCCACACTGCAAACCACCTGGTAGTTATCTACCCGGAAGTAGGCTAACAGTTGTTGATGCCTTACAGTCACAGTGATCCGGACTGTACATCGAATTCTTCTAAAATGCATGTTTGATGCTTTCATATCTAATTTATAACAACACTTTGACTAACATTATATTGGAGAACCTAATTCACCTGTTGGCCAACATAAAAATACAGCTTGATTTTACCCAAAAAACAGCAGTTAGTGCAAGATGTTCCTGCTGTGCCAAAAGCAAAGAAGACAGTAAAACAACACAGTACATAAACAGTCTGACCACTGTGTGTTCACACACACCTTGACTGAAGTGAACAAGCTTGAGCATGTGTCAAGGGTGTAAACATCTGCTATGTAAGAGCAGACCTTTATGGACATTATTTATTGAGTGCAGTTCAGGAAACTGAATTGAAAAGCGCAATTTAAAGGCGCATATATATTTGACAGAGCTGTTTCTTTCTGCTCTAATCCTGTATGTATTTGCCTTTATCTCCAGAGCAAATAAAAATGATGCTTTAGGTTCGTCTGGAGAGACTGTGAGCCTGTTTGATTTAGGACTTGGCTAATCTCTGCAGGACTCTAACAGCTCCCACAGCTCGATCGGCTTAATCTCTGAGCCAAGAGATGAATCTTATAAATGACTTTATACTGTTTTGATTTGATTAACTCTTAAATGGTGTTATGTTAAAGAACATTAAGGTGTTGATTTCAAGTGTGTCATATCAGCCCTATGTAAATTAGGCATGTGGGTCATCTTGTAGGGACGTCATCATTTGTTATGTCATCTTCTTTTACAGTATGACTCACCACACATGGATAGTAACACTGACAGCCCTTCTTAAACTCCCTCGTGGGATGTTATCTGACTTGATATTGTTAAGATGAAGCCGCACCACTTGTCACCTTGACACAGTCTGTTTAACATGTCACATCCTGGGAGGAAGCTGCATGTCCTCTCCAGCACTGAGGTGTTCTGCAGGATTAAGGCCAAACTGATAGATGCGGCAGCATCACAAACCATAAGTGCAGACTCAACTCCCAACCACAGCTGACTGTGACGTCAGAGGCACATACAAACGAATGAACGAAGATACAGACAAATTGTTCAACACAACGGGATCAGTGTGGATGTTAGATTGTCATCTGAAACATTATCCGATAATTAACATGTACAGAGTGGGAAATGGAGGCTCTGTGTTCAGCGTCTGAGCAAGGCAATCTGCCAGTCATGCTAATTTACAGTGTCTGACCAGGTGTGTGAGACAGTGGGCAGGGTTAAACTATGCTTAACTCTTTTATGTAAATGTAAGTTTTATAAGTTAAATTGTTGATAAATCATGGATAAAGGTTCTGGGGGTACAGAGCAGAAATTTGACAGCAGACCGAGAGAGGTCAATATTGCGTTCTGAAATGTAAAAGACAAACACACACATTGAGCACAGACGAGAATTGTGTGTCCTCACAGTTAATCATACTTTGCCTTAGAGAAAGAGAAAAAGAAGACTTGCATAACTAACCTGCTTCACCGACTCATTCCTAGTCTCTATCTATTAAAACAAGAAAGCTCTGTGTGTGTGTGTGTGTGTGCGTGTGTCTGTGTTCTGCGTGTGCCTGAAATATCTCTGCAGATCAGGATCAGGCTGACCTGAGATTTTCAACATGGCTGCTGCGTGGTTGAAGGGTGTGCAACCTCGAATTTGTTTGGACTACAAAGATACCGTTAATAAATTGTTTTAATAAATGATTAACGAATTGCACCAGCATTGGCAACCATAGCCACGGGTGCGCAGTGACATTCCGACAACCCTCCATTGCGAAACCCCACCATTCCGAAACACACCCATTCCGACACACCGCTGTTCCGACCCTCCCCTCAAAACACCGCTGTTCCGAAATTGATTTTCAAGTTTACATTACTTCCTACATCAAACACTGCCGTCCACACTCACACAACTCATTGCTTTTTATTGCTAATAGGCCTATGTCACTATCTTCATTTATTATGTATTATATTTTCGCTTGCAGCAAACACATTTAAACGTTTCCAATGTGTCTAATCTTTTTACACGCGCTATCCGTGGTGCTGAAATCCCCTCCAGCCGCACTCGCACAACTCTGAAATAAACTGTGGCCCATGGGTGCGATCTGCCGGGGAATGACCCCTCTGGTCGTCCGTTTTAACATAACTTGTCTTTGTGGAAGGTTAACAATGTATGAGTGGATTGAGCAGTGCTGCCCAGTTTGTCTTTGAAAAAAAAAAAGCAGAGGAGAAGACAATAGGCTACCTATGTATTTTTGATTCAATAAACATTAAATGAAATCAATTGTGTGTCCATCTCAGGGTTCTCCCCAGAAATTTTGAGTGTAGCGGCGCACCGTCTGTCCGGGGGGGGGGGGGGGGAGAGACATGGACGGATGGACAGACGGTCATCACGGACGCTCATCGCCGTCAGCCGGGAGCTCCTAGCCGTCAACCGGACGGACGGACGGACGGACGCACGCACGCACGCTCGTCACGTCACGCGCGGAGTATAGCGGCACTGACCTAGCGGTATAGCGGCGCAGCGCCGCTGTTCCACCGTCTGGGGAGAACCCTGCATCTCTTATAGCCATAGAGGGGATTATCATGACCACGGGCCTACACGCGCAAACTGTGCGCACGCAAAGGCGCTGTAAGGCAAGGGCGCAAAGGCTGTTACATAATTACACTGAATGTTATAATGTCCGCAAACGTAATAAGCCTCAAACACCTACTAATACTACTGATTGTGCGTGCAAAATCCAGCTGCTGACCCTCCGCTCCGCTGTCACACAACGGATCCCCCGTCCGCGCTCCCTCTCTCTCTTATAATTGTTTGCCCGAAAAATAATTTCCATGAAGAAAACATCGCCTGACATTTAAATTTAAATTCCCATTGACAATACAAATCTCAAGAAATTTGGATGTATTGCTCATTTGTAAACACAACACTTAACAGTCTATAGGCAAGAATCTAAAGGTTTATTAATTCAATTCATTTCAAATTCGCTTTAGAATGCCACAACAACAATATTGCTCCAAGCACCAAGAACCACGAAAAGAATACCTAGCACAGTAAATAATAATAATAATAATAATAACTTTGAAGATTATCACAATTAAGTTATCAATCTGCGATGTAAACAAAATGCAAACATTACAGACTTCTAACCATTTTTTTAAAAGTGTCTGTATTTTAATTGAGAATAGTTTTTATATAAATTACACAAAAGGAAAAGAAAATGTGATTTGTTTTACCTATTTCAGCCATAAGCGGTCATATTGACCGCACATCATTTCGCGGGATTTCATACATTGTCTCTCTTGTCTCTGTAACACAACTTTATATGAAGAAGGACTAACACTAATAGCCTAATTGATTCTTATTTCTTCCACTTACAAAACTGTTTATGACTCGAAACAATGTTATTATATATGACGTTTCTGACCAAATGTCGCGGCTTCGAATGCATCAAATTCCCACATCCAGTTACGCAGGCAGCTGTCCAGGGTGCTGAACCAGGTGACAGATAAAGGCTGCACTCTGCGTTCTGATGTTTGCTGGGCAGATCTGTCCCCCTTGCTTTCTCATCCACTCTGTTGTGGGAGATCTCCCACAGAGCAAAAGAAATACACATTTTTTCTCTCCCCGCTCGGCTCGAGCCCGGCTGAACTCTGGCTTGAGCCCACTTCACCCAGGCGCGAGCCTGCAGCCCCCGCTCCTGCTGACAACAGACCGGGGGAGAAAACAGACATTCCTTTGCTCAGAACCCATATCAGGCTGTGTCTGAATATGTGCGAAGATCGGTATAACGCATTGGAGCAATTTTCATACAATTTCGGATATTTAGCATGATAAAGTAATTTCAATTCAACATAGCCATTTGTCCAGCTGAAGCATAATGAGCGTTATGTCATTAATATGAAGTAGGCTTGTTTTGCGGTTAATCAGCCACATGATCCGTTTGAACCCACAAAGGAAAAAAGGATAAATGCGCAGCCTCCTTTTCCTTTCTGATTGAGTCCGTTCGAGTGGGGGGGGTTTCGGAATGGAGGGGTTTCCCCAATAGACTTTTCGGAATAGTGGGGTCTTTGAAAAAAAGGGAAACCCCGCCATTACGATGAATTGAAGTCTATGTTCGGAACAGCGGGGTTTCGGAAAGGCGGGGTGTAACCCATTGCCACGTCTCTTGAATTTGTGTGCACCAGAGTCAGTCACTGCAGACCCCACCTCCTGTGTTCCGAGTCTCAAACGTCACACCTTATAGCAGTACTTCTAGTGGGGTGTTGGGGAGGAGACGCAAAGGTCTATTTCCACTGGATAGGTGTCCGCTGCGTTACGTCCGCCACGCCAGCGGAGCTGATGGTTTCACTTTAGTCCATGTGTTAACTTCCAGCAATTCCGCTGCGCTGCGTATCTGCTCCGTCTGGAGCTGGGACGGAGCAGATAAGCAGGACTTCTATATCTGGTGAATGCCGGAGCACGATGCAGAAATTTAGCTGAATTTTGCACCAAGCAGACAGTCAAGTGCCGAAATAACAACATAACATCTGGTTACTTTTCAAAATAAAACATTCCGTGTAGACGGCAGCACACAAATCTCAAAAAAGAGACAAACACAAGCTTTTCTGCTAATCCTTCGGTCGGGAACTATGGAGCAGGAAATTTGACGATACCTACAAAGCCCTTGGGTTTATCGTGAACACGGTTGGAAGTGAGGAAAGTGTTTGTGTACACAGACTTTGCTAAAAAAGTAAGTTTTTGAACAACTCACCTTAGCAGTAGCTTGTTCCGCTAGCCGTCATCATGGCATCCGAGAAGTATCGATTTCTGAATGCAACATAACCTGGAGGAGAGTTGAGGTGGACCGCTACTGTCTTTTGGCAACCA
Organism: Sparus aurata; assembly: GCF_900880675.1. Classification (NCBI taxonomy): domain Eukaryota; kingdom Metazoa; phylum Chordata; class Actinopteri; order Spariformes; family Sparidae; genus Sparus; species Sparus aurata. The sequence continues at coordinate 31,556,612 of NC_044193.1, read as the reverse complement.
GTGATGTTGCTAGGTACGCGTCCTGCATCCCTGACGCATTAAAATCTGAAAGGACGCACTAAACTCACTATCTATGCGTCCCGGGGATGCACCTCATTTTCCCCATGAAAAACGATACATGGTGAACATTAAACAACTCGTGTTTAATCACAGTAACTGGCAAAAGAAACCTCGTTGTTAGCGACATGCTAATTTAGCCGCTACCAAAACAACTAGCCCGTCACCGCTGATTTCATTTCAACCAGGGGCGTCGTACTCGTGGGCGATGTGTTTGTTTTAACACCCACACTATTCCCGGTGAGAGGGTTCAACAACCACACTTTTTCTGCAGTTTTGCACAAACGCCTTCGGCCGGAGTCACTTTCTCCGGCCGCTCTAACCCCCAATTTCCACTGGATACGTCTCCTCTGCGTTGCGTCTCCGCCACACCAGAGGAGCAGATACGTTTCACTTTAGTCAATGTGTCAATCCCCACCAGGTCCGCTGCGCTGCGTATCTGCTCCGTCCCAGCTCCGGCAGTCCGGAGCCCTCCGGCAAAAATACGCAGGACTTCTATCCCCCAATTTCCACTGGATACGTCTCCGCTGTGTTGGTCTCCACCACGCCAGTGGAGCAGATATGTTTCACTTTAATCAATGTGTCAATCCCCACCAGGTCCGCTGCGCTGCGCTGCGCTGCGCTGCGTATCTGCTCCGTCCCAGCTCTGGCAGTCCGGAGCCCTCCGGCACAGATACGCAGGACTCCTATATCTGGCGGACGCCGGAGCACGACGCAGCAATTCAGCTGAATTTAGCACAGAGCAGACAGGAAGTCAAGCGCCAAAATAACAAACAGCATCCGGTTACCTTTCAAAATAAAACACTCCGTGTTGACACCAGCACACAAATCTCAAAAAACAGACAAACACAAGCTCTTCTGCCGATCCCTCGGTCGGGAACACTTCGTGTTATTGTTCTTAATAACACAGACCTATAACTGCAATCGTGAGTGATTATGTGATTATCGCGGGAACTCCTCTGCTTCGTGAGCCAGCTGTCTACCGTACTGCGCCGCAGCGGACTCAAACCGCAACCGGTGGGGATTGCCGGACCGCGGACGGCGGAGCAAAACGGATCGGAGCTGCAACGCAGCGGTCACGTATCCACTGGAAATTTGGGGTAAGTCTGCGCTCGCTGCCGCCTCCTCCCCCTCCCTCTCCTGTTGCTGCTTCAAACATGACATCGGCTTTGGGACTGACCAGCTGACGATTGGCTGTTCTGCCTTAAGTCCCGCCTCTCTTGCTATGTTAGATTTATTGTTCAGCTTGTGCTGACTAGGCGGGATCTACCGTAAAATACCAAATAATAGCCGGGCGTGTATTTGTCTCAACCACTTAACAGACCAGGCGTTTATTTGGGACAGGCGTTTAATTCCCTCCTCACAAAAATCCGGGATGAAAATGTCACAAACTTCTCCAGCTTCTCTGTGAATTCTCTGGAAATGGAGAGCAACCAAAAACAATGTCTGTACGTTCTCTGATGATTATAAACGTTGATTAGTCTTGATACGTTCAGTATACAGGTCGACACCAAACCACATGATGTGTTGTATAATGTTTTTATGTGTTTACAGCTGCTAATGTATGTAACGCTGTTACTGTGATGACATATGACAGTTAAATATTTAATTTATCTATAAGAACCACATCCTGACATGTAACTGTGATTTTTGATAATCTAAGTACTAATAATAACAGTCATGACAACAAAGACTGCAGATCAAGATAAGAAGCTGCAACTGGCAGTGAGCAGCTCTCTTTTCTGTTAGCAGTGAAGTGACATAGTCCATGACAGAACATTATAAAATATGATAATGTGTAAAATAACATTTAATCGTAAAAAAAAAAGTACAGTTGCATTAGGCTTCTATTATAATTATTATATTATATTATAATTAAATGAATCAAGACAGATGTCACATTTACATGTCAGGGTGTGGTTATTATAGACAGATTTCATATTTAAGTGTCATTTATCATCACCCCCCGACCCAAAATTGTTTTAAAAAAAAAACACCACCACCACATCCATGCCCCGCACTTTTGAAAAGCTTGCTACACCTCTGATTTCAACAATTAAAAATACGAGCTTCATAGTAAATAAACCCACGTTTCCACTGCTCGATGCTGTGCTCATTCGTGTCGATTATGTTTTAACGTTTAGGGGACGTGCTGTAATGAAATAAATAAAACATAATCCGGTGGTGGTGATGAAAACTACATTGAATGGCAGTTGCTATTTTGTTATGCCCAAACGGCGTCTGCGCATACGTCGCGCTTCCAACGAGATCCCGTTTTTTCTCGAGTAAGCAGGAAAAGGAGAACGCAAAAATGCCACCAAAGAAAAAAATGAGACCTATTGCAGGTCAGCAGACTATATGAATTTTTGTAATTTATTTTGGTGCTATTTATGTTGCTGCAAAAATGCTGTTTGATTTGAATGTCATATGTCATGCCACTGTGACAGTTGTTTTGCAATTAACTTTTCAGATTTGGAATTTTATTTGTTTAATTTCAGATACATTTTGAACATACATGAATATATCCGTTTAGTATAACCATATCATACCACCATCAAAGGAGTTTAACACTCAATAAAATGTAAGAAATAGAATAATATAAGAAAGAAATACATTTTTTTAACTGGGGAGTCGGGACCCATTGAATTTCCCAGGGACCCACTCAACTCACTACCTGTGGGTCCAGGGGACTCACTACATTGAAAACCTATCAACATCACTGGGCAACAATTATCCACACGATATCTCACGTAACCTTTCCGGCTTTTAAATATTTGTATTGTTTCTTATATGAGGCTCCTTTTTCAATTTCAAGGTCAATATTGTTTTTCGCTAACAACAAAACAATTAATTATCCATGCATTCATATGGAACTAAGCTTTAGGAGCGGTCTACCTTAACTCACCTCCATATTATGTCGCATTCGGAAACCGACACTTCTCACTGGCAGGACAGCTGCGAGCGAGGAAACATCTGCTAATGAGAGTTGTCCAAAAACTCTTCTTTTAGCAAACTCTGTGTACACAAACAATGTTCTCATTGCTCGTGTTAATGTGTAGAGACTCTGGTGATACTACAAGCAAAATTTCATGTTGTGTCGAGCCTTCTTAGTGTTTTAAAAATGATTTTGATGCTATCGCTAATTTGCCCCAAGCACTCCCATTGAAAATTTGTTTGACCCGAACACAAAAATATGGTAAATCTTAAAAGTGCCTCTTGCGTCATAATTATGCTTTTACACAAAAGTTTGACTCCTATCCATTCACAAAAATGCCTAGGTTACATTTTGGAGAGAGTTTCACTTTAAGAAACAAGCTACTTTGAGTGGTGGTATATGCGAGGAACATGTGAATCGGAATTGGATACTTGCCAACACTGGTAAGCGAGAGAAAAACAGAAAATTGTCCAAGAATTAAAAGGCAGACTGCAGTTGCAGCAGAATTTGTTCACCAAAGCTGTGATGCAGCAGTGTGGCGGAAGAAATCACCCAAGCATCTAAGTGCTTTTGGAGGGCACATTTTTGAAGTGGTGCATGCTAAAGGTATGTGAACAGGTGTGCCCTGACCAAATAAAGACTTTTAGCAATATCAGTTTGTCAAGAAACACCATCGCAGACCGAGTTAAGGAACAGACAATCTGACAACATAGCTAGCCGAAGGGTCACACAGTTACCTGGCTTTTTCATTAGCTGTTGATGAAAGCACTGACAACATGGATACAACGCATCTGTCCGTTTTCAAAAGAGGCGTGAAGGCAGTCAGCGAGGACCTCTTGGATGTAGCTTGCCATGCATGGGACGACGACGGGCAGGAACATTTTTGATGCAGTGGAGAGGTTCGTGAGTATAATTAAATTACCCTGGGAAAAGTTGGTGGGGCTAACTACCAATGGCGCACCTGCAATGTGTGGAGGATAGACGGGCTTGGTTGGACTAGTCTTTGTAATTTAAACTGATCATTTATTGTCTCAGGAAATAGATTATTTAAAAATGTGTTGTGTCAGTGTTCCATCAGTTAAAGACATCTTGGAAGATAAATGAATATGTCCTTAATCAGGGGTCATTAAAGTTTCCTATAATCACTTATTGATCCATCGGGTGAACGTGTGGTGTATTGATGATCATTCATTGCCAGGGGGCAGTCTATAACTGTAATAAGAATCTTCCTCATGTTTCCACCAGAAGGTTTGAAAGCAGGTTTCATCAGCAGGAACACTAACATCATGTTCATCCTGACCAAAGCCTAATCCTGGTTTCAAATCATTAGAATCTGAATACTTTTTTAATCTCCGGGGTGAAATAGTTTTTGTTCCAGATGCTCTGTGCAAAGTAGAAACAGAAATATAGAATAAATGGAAACGAAAGGTAAAATAATAAAGAATACAATCTCAAGTGTTCAATATATACATAAATACACATAGATACACATAGATTCACATAGACATACACAGATACACATAGATTCACATAGAAATACATAGATGCACATAGATATACATAAATATACATACACATGTATTGCTATTAACTGCTCCGCTCTGAGTCCTGCTTGTGAGTCCACACATCTGTGTGTTACAGATAGGCCAACATGGATTCATGAAAGCTAAGGCCTTTTTTACTTCCTGAGGAAGCTCAGGTCCTTCAATGTCTGCAACCGGATGTTCAAGATGTTTTATCAGTCTGTTGTTGAGAACACCATCTTCTTGGCTGTGGTGTCCTGGAGTGCGGGCATCAAAGCGAGGGATGCCAACAAACTTAATAAACTCATAAAGAAGGGCTCTAAGCTTCTCCCCCTTGAGGAGGTGGTGGAGGACAGGATGCTGGTGAAACTGCTGGCAATCATTGACAACCTCCCCATCCCTCCGTAAAACTGTGGACAAGCTTAAGAGCAGCTTCAGCAACAGACTCAACCCTTCTGCCTAAAGGAACGACACAGAAATCATTCCTACCTGTACTGGTGTTATCAGACTTTACAGTGCTCACATAACAAAACTCAAAACACACACAACTACTGTAAAACCGAGACAAATAAAGTTGCCACACTGTGAGACTGAGTCGAGTCTACTTGAGAGTGCAACACCATCATTTGTCCATCATGTCTCCCACTGGAGCAGGTCCTGCCATCCCTCCCTTATCTGTAGTCGTTCACCTTGTGCAGCAGACTACAAGGGTCTCAGTGACATCATTGTCAATAAATGACAAATGATGATCAATGACATTCTTAGAGACTTAAATGATGACTGTGTTTTCGTGTACCTGAACCACATAAACGTTATCAGGCTGTTATAAAAAAAGGGGGGTTAACTATTTAAAGAAAATGATAACACAACAGCTTGAAGAAGAAGATTTAGGTGTTTTAATTTCCAAAAGGTGCTGATCAAACAAAAACTTGGACTTCCATGGAAATGTTATGTTATATATATATATATATATATATATATATATATATATATATATATATATATATATATATATTAGGACTGTCAAAGTTAGCGCGTTAATAACGCGTTAAGGCAACATCATCTTAACGCCATTAATTATTTTATTGCGCGATTAACGCTCGGTATTTTAAAAAAAAAGAAACGCGCATTGTATGATTTATGGCCGTCGGTGGCACCTGTGGGTGGCAGAAGAATAAGAAAGGGAATCAGAAGAAGAAGAAGCAGGGTTGGCGGTTCGGGAAAAACACGGTGGACTGAAAAGCAAAAGTGAAAGGAAATGGAGAAAGGACTCATGAACGGCAAATTCACTTTAAAAACACTGCCAGATGGTTCGGTCAATAGGACAAAAGTTATCTGCACGTACTGCCGACATGAAATGAGTTACCATTTAACTACGTCGAATCTCAGATATCATTTGCAAGCCAAACACATGGGAGATGCACCGGCCCCCCGCGCCAAAAGCAGACATCACCATGTTTTGATCCCATTAAGGGTAAGGGGATATTTTTTGAGCCTTTTATTTTCCTGCATGATTTGAAGTGTTGAATAAACATTTTCATAAAGTATATATGTATGTATATGTATGTATATTTCTTACATTAAGAAATATATGTATGTATATTTCTTACATTAAACAAACATTACTCTTCATTGGACTCTAGTCAAGACTCAAGAATAATGTCAAGTTAAAACTTTTTTTCTTTTAATAGAGTAATAATAATAAACCAAATAATCATAAAATGTCCTCTACTGAAGTAAATCACAATATAATATTTGAATGATATTTAGCAGTCGTTGTGGTCATCCCTGTGCTGACAGGTAGAGAGCAGCACTGCTCTGCACTATACAGGCTGCTGCTTCTTCATGGATGAGCTGAGCTCATTCAGCTACCAGCCATCAGTTCCCCGACTGAGGACACAGAGCTGTAAACGTGCTGGGACATCGTGTACTGAACGTTGTGTGCTGCTGCTCGAAACACACACACACACACACACACACACACACACACACACACACACACTCAGACAAAAGACTGAACTGCTGTCCATTGTATGTCCAAAGTGCTGGCACTACAGAAAGAAGAAATTGCATTTCTTTTATATATTTCATCTGAAATATAGTTGTTATTTTGCTGTTTGTATTTGTTGCCTGTATCTTTTGTTTATTTTATTGTTAACGAGTGATGGAGTTTCTTCATGCTTTGAGTATGTGGCCGGTGCTCATAATGTACTTGCTACAGTCAGATTGTTACAGTGTAAATACAATTGCCTCTTCAAAGGAAATAAATTAAGAATGATAACTTTTTCCAGAAATCCTGCCATTTCGTACAAAAGATAATATGACTCTTCAAACAGATGGAATTGAATTGCATGGATACAAAAATATTGGCTGTAGATGCCTTGTGCTTAAAATATTTAAACTATAATATTACCAATTACTGTTTGACATCATTATTTTATTATTACTACTTGATTTTAAAATACAATCATGGTTAAAATTCAAGGAGGAAAATATACAATGCTGCTTTTTTTTGATAGTTCAGTAACTGTTTTTTTTTTTGTTGTTGTTGGATATCGAGCCAAACAGTTGTGAAATACATTAAGAAATGCATGAATGAAACTAAATGAATATGACTTGCAGATAAGATTTTGTGGTAAGCATGAAGGGCAGATGAGTGGAAAAGAAAGGACAGCATAATGAAAAGACAAATGAAACAAGTGAAGGAATAAAGATATAAGCAGCACAGAACATGTGGAGGACAGGGAGGGCTGTCCTGTCCTGTCCTGTCTCTCTGTGCTGACTCCATTTTCCTGCTGTGTCATCGTCAGTGGAAAGGATGGATTAAGTTCCATCACCCGAGCCAGACCAAGCCAGGTCAGGCTGTCGAGGCACTGTGTGTCCATGGTTTGTTCTCACAGCAGATTAAAGACCTGGGATTAGGATTAGTCAGATCTATGTATACCTGTGCACACTTCCAGTCTTAATAATGGTGGGAAGGAGGGTGGGGAAATGAGGAGTGACCTGCATCAGACTTGCATTCACGTCACAACACCGCTGTTGTTTGAATCATCTGCCCCCTCAAGTGGTTGCCAGTGTTGTACATTAGCTGACATTGTTAACGGCAGCAGCTAACAAACTTCCATAGAGTGGTGTAGGAAATTAGTATTGTTTGTAGGCCTACCTGGAAGTCAACATCGCCCTGGTTCCCTGGACAAAAAGCTTATGGGGCTTTTAATTTGGATTTTGGATTATTGTCAAAAACAAGCTCTGTTGTAGAAGTATGATAATTGCACGTTTTGTTCAGCAAGCTAATCTTCACAGATGAGCATCACTAAAGTGGGCCTGTAAAGACGGACTAGTGAAAGATGTGTCTCCGTGTTCGCTGTGAGGACGTTTAATGTCTTAATATTTTAATGCAGAAACTTTAAATCCAATTTTCTTTTTTTGCATTAAATGATGTATTTTGTGTTGTAGAACAAATGGTTTAAATTTCTTAAGCCTGTTGTCACCACAGACCTTATTTCAGGCTTTTAAGCAAAAGGCTATTCAAATAATAACTGATTTCCGAGTTGTGGGAATCATTAGTACACCATTCTATGTTGCTATTACTAGCAACGTTAATGTTGCTAATGCTAGTTACCTAAGCAAACTTAGGGCAGTACAATATGCTGTAGAGCAGGGGTACTCAAATACAAATCTTAAAGGGCCACAAAGATTTTTTTCAATTACTTAAAGGTCTATGTATTGAGGTCGGTCAGGCCACATGAAAAAATACATTTCCATTTCCATTTTGACAAATTAAAATAGTTGAATAAAACAAAGTTTCTAAGTCTCTAGGTCAGCACTCTGTTGCTTTTTGTTGTTGTGTCATGTATGTGATAAGAATACTGCTTGCAGCTTGATATGACGATTCCAGTGGATTCATTTTTGTTGTTCTTACCTCTGAATTTTGAGGAAATGTCTCCTCAAAATTCCTATGCTTCGTCTCATAATGCCGTTTCAAATTAGAAATCTTCATCACAGCTACAGTCTCACAGTGGCATATTAAGCACATGGGTCTTGTGCTGGTTGGAGGGAGAATGAATGCACATTTTTCAGTCCATTCTTCTTTGAATTGCAGATTTTTACCGTTCACTTTTTTTTTAGCAGTGAACTTGGAACAAGCCATTTTCGTGCAATCTAGAGGCTCCTACAGCCGTCAAAATGTCAATAGGGAACTGCTCCAAAAACGAAAGTGGAGCCCCACGGACGTTGTCTGCTCCGATTCCACATGCAAAGTCTGAGGAGGTTGGCTGTCGGCCGTCTGAGCCTGTTTTCATGTTTTGGAGTAATGTTACTGGCACGAGACCAGCTGCTATGTCCGTTCATGACGAATTAATCTGTGTTCACTTGGTAATGTCTCGCTGCATGTTTAGTATGCAGCTGTTTTTGTCTGAAATAGTTAAGTTTTGTTTTGATCGAAAGCAAAGAGTTGCGTGCATAAAGCTGTCGTCCAGCGTCTTTTTTTATACACAACACTAGTGCCACTCGCTTATAGCATCTTGCGCAAGCGCAGAGCATACACGCTACTGTGGAGTTGTCAGCACGTCGAAGGGGTGTGTTCAATGCGACTTTTCTGCCGAATGGCCTTTAAGGCCCCCACACTCCGCCCAGACTCAAACCAACAGCCAACTGCCTTTATCCGACCACTCTGTTGCCTCTCATCTGACCCGTTTAGTAGAACAGTAGCATTGAACATACCGCTTTGACGTGCTGCCTACTCCACAGTAGCGTGTACGTTCCGCACTTGTGCAAGATGCAATAAGCGGGTGGCGCTACTCTAAAACAGGAAATGATGGAACGGAGTACATAGAAAAACAAAGCGCACACAGTATTCCACCCCTCCCACACACCGCACTGATTCGCTAGTGCACTGTCAATCAGAATGGTCTTACAGTTAGCACAAAACCAATCAGAGAATCCAATTGCTCAGACGGCGGACAGCCAACCTTTTCAGACTTCGCATGTTGACTTGGAGCAGACAATGTCCGCACGGCACCGAAAGCTTCCAACGCAGCTAAACGCACCGTACAGATTTGTTCCCCAAATGCTTCAGATGTCCCAACGGTTCGACAGTGTGTTCCTGCCCTAACCCTTAAGTCAACTTTTTTACTTTAACTCATCATTCTGAAGTAAGTACTGTTTGGAAAGTGTTACAGCTGTAGCAAAATGACACCATCTGTGTATAGATTGGTTCCCAATAAAACCTCACTTTTACTACTACTACTTTTACTTTGCTATTTGGCCTGCCTACCCAGGACACATTTGTCCTGCAAAAATAGTATTATAGCAAAGGAAACATGTCCTCCTTTGCTAAACCAAAACAGGAAGAGGCATTATTCTCCTAGGTCACTACCCCCAGGTAACAGAGGAAGACTCGTAAGAACTGTGGAAACTGTCCTGCAAATACAAAAGGAACCTCGCTGATGGAGAGAAGGCACAGAAGGTGAAGAAGAGTGAAAGATACTTAAGTAACTAGTAAGTAGTACTTCACTTAACTACAGAGTGAACAGACGGGTATTCACAGTCAAATTCTTATGGTTGTTTTTTGCTTTGGACCGTAGCCAGGCTGCTAGCAGTAGCCATGTTGCTAACGCTGTCTCTGCAACAGCAGCACCAACAGTTACAGTATACCACAGGGGGGAATTGAAATGTTAACTGTTTCCACTTTAATATAGACAATAACATCAGTGTTCAAACTGCAGTACTCCACAATATCATCACACCTACATTGTTATGTATTTTCTTCGACTGGTATTCTCTTTTGTTGTAGCAGGAAGTGAAATACTTAGCAGCCAGCACTACATTTCCTTTTTTTCATTTCTCCCTGTTGGTCAAATTTTGGAAAGTAGGTCATTTTTCTTCCATAGTGTTTGTGTAGTTCTGTCTCGCACATCATAATAACAGCACAGCCTGTCTTCTCTGGGCAGCAGGTCTGCTTCTTGTCTGCCCTTATCTACTGCCAGACTGTGGTCTCTCAGTCCATACTCTGTCATTGTCATGCTAAGGTCCACTCAGTCACTGTGGTTAGGTAGTCTGCCACAGCGTACTGTCTGTTTAGGGTGCAATAATTCTCCATCGTATGTTGTGAGCTTGCAATATAATTCCAATAAGTGATGTAATTCTCTTTCTTTTCAGTTATAATCCGGTGTGATCTCATCTTCCGTGAGTGTAGCTGCTCTGAGGCTCACTGGGGTTTGTGATGTCAGAAGGTCAAAGGTCAGCCAACCTCAACTGGATTAGAGGACTCCTTTGTATGTTCAACTCTTGGCAGGCAAGGGCTTTATAATGATAATAGGCACGGCTGCATTTTTTAATATAGCGCAAGAATCTTTTCTTTTTTTTTGGTCATGTCAGCCTGTTGCACATTTTACTTTCAGTGAAGCCAGCAGCTGCCACCAGTTTCCAGTCTTTGGAATCTCTGGATGCAGTGAGATAAAAGTGATATTGATTTTCGTGTCTGACTCTGAGACAGAAAACAAGAACATAGACCAGAAACTCAGTGTTCCTTCCAGGTTTTCCTTGTAGTTGTGTGTTCAAATCAAAGGGCATTGAGCAGGGCACTGTTCTTCACAAGGGCACATGAATACTGAAAATATGCTGGTTTATTGTTTCACACAGATAAAGCCATCATCACTCACACAGAAACATTTGGATAATGATATGGCAGAACAGAGCAGATATCCAGTGACCAGTGCAATGTTTCTATGGCTATCACCATGACACCATAGTGATCTGACAACAGTCTGATTTCTACTTTTCAGTCGGACCGTACAGAGTAGAGATTAGGATAAACAGAGGGCGGATCTCAACCTTGAATCAGCCCGTCTGTGTGTGCGTGTTTGTGTGTGTGTGTGTGTCATGCACATCAGCGACGGCTGCCAGTGCCATGTGCCCCCCTGGAAAAGGCAGCCGCACTGAGGAAGTGGGTCAGCTTGGTCTGAAAGAGCCAGACAGAGACATCAGCTCCCTGCAGCTTGTCTGACACGTGTTACATTTTCTGTACTGATGCTGATATTTTTGGATTCCTTTAGTGGTTCCCACCTATGTGTATCGTTAAATCAGACTTTTTCATTGTCAAAAGGAAAACCTAAAAATAAATGAAGCCCATTGAACATCATCCAAAATTAGGTCCCTGTCAAGCAAAATAAATCATGTTGTATGTGAATAAAACATGAAAGAAAAAATTGCCTGCAGAGAGTTGCCTTTCCAACATGCTTTCAGTGCTAATGATGGGGGGGGGGGTCAAAATCCACAGTGCTCATTCCATGAAAATAATATGAGCAGCAGCCGGCAGTATAAGTCACTCAGTCAGTCAGTCAGTTCAAGTTGTTTTAGCATAACACTCATTTTTTTTGTTTCCCTGGCCAGCGTTTCTTTGCTGAGAGAGTGTGGACGATGGAAGTTCAATCGGGAGAGACTGACAGAGAGTGAATGAATTAAAGAAGATGTTTGTTACAGCAGATGGTGTGATGATTGAGTCTCATCAGAAAGACTTTGACGCTTAGACTGTTCAGGAGCAAAAGAAATCCCCCCATGGCGTCCAGACACTGGTGGTGGTGGTAGCTGCTGGCTCTGCATAGGTTGGTAGGATGATGAAATGATAAAAATGGTAAACTGCGAAGACTGGTTGTTGATGGGAACGTGGAAGAGAATACACTAAAGGCAGAGAGAGAATCATATTTACATAAAAAGACAGTATCAAGATGATCATCTGGGTGTGCCGCTTTGTTATTGGATGACGTGACCGTCTGATGTGAACAGCTGATTTCAGCTGACAGCTCCACATGAGCAGGAAATTGTTAGTGGGCATGTGTAAGAAGAGTGAATGACAGGATGGTATTAGTTATAAACTAATGGCCTTAACATGCAAAAGAGGAGTCCTCCTGACTTAACCTTCACTAGAGCTTCATTATACAGAGGAAATTATGTACTAAACCGACTTTGAGAGATCTCTTGACTTGATAACTCAGGCGGCTGGAGCCTTATAATAACTTCAGATAAACTTTGGAATAAATTTCCAGGCTCTTAATGGCCAGAATGAAGGGGGATGTCACCAGAAGCGAACTGTTCCAGTTTTCATATTGATACCTGACTGTTGTATTTTAAAGACTTGTAAATCTGTCCTTCAAGTACAGGAGTGGAGACAGGGAGTGTTTAGCCTAGCTAAGCATAAAGCCTGATATCAGTGGGAAACCACTGCCAAATTTAAAAAACACAGTGACCGACATCTTTGAAGAAAAACTGGATCGCTGGGAGCAAAACATTCCAGCTGTGTTTGGGCTAGAATTTTAAAAAGAGTAGTCTGGTTCCTACCAAGCAATCATATTGGTCAACTGGACATTTAGAACCTGCTCAAATCAGCATAACACCACACCTCGCTAATTTCTAACAATAATTCTCTGCAAAATGTTCAGCCTAAATGTTAAGGCCAAGCCCCAAGAAAGAGGCTTTGAAGCCATTTTTGTACTGGCCAAGCTGTGCAATTACAGCAACATGGGACGCACCGAGGCCCAAAAAGAATCTGTCCCCATCATTGTGAAAGAAGCATCTAGATAAAAAAATTTTTAGCATCACAACCCTTACAAAATGACAAATTTCACTATTATTATTTGCACAATTATAATATTTTCTTCCCATTCAAGTTAGCTGGGCACTATAAAGTTAGCCAGCCTGTTTTAGCAAGCAGTTTTCATAGGAATTAATGTGTCCCTGCCTCCAAGGCTGTGTCCACATTTAATATAACATCCTGCATCCTCCATTAGCGGGGCCAGTGAGCAAGGGGCATGGCACTACTAGTTTAACACGTGAAGTATCAGAGATGTAGTAGCAAAATCTGTCGAGGGAAAAAAAGGATTTTTGCAGATACCTTGATTATAACAAGAATGACGTTTGGGAAACCCGTATCTCTAGAAAACATAAATGTCAGGACTGAAAATCGTCACTATTCCTAGGTCGTTGCTCAAGTGCAGCCAACAAACTGGAGTAGTAAACAAGGTTTCATTGCATATAGAAGTCTAAGGACTTAGAATACTTTTTTAAAAGCCTTTTTTAGGCCGAATTCTTCACTGTAGTTGCTAAGCTAAAAGTGTTAATGGGTGATGACTGAATTTGAGATTCTTTAGTTGAACTGTAGAATCTAAATTTTTCTCCTCATGTTCACCTCAGATTTTCCCATGTTAATGTTACTGTGTTGTGTTTTTAAAATGCAACAAACAAACTCAATCCAATTTTTGATAGTATATATTTTCTGGTGTTGAAAACTGCCTACTCAGTTGGTTGATTATCTATGAGACACACCAAGATCATAACAAAAAGAATAGTTAAGGTTTTCCATCGTTTGAATGGAAGTTTGAATTGTGAACAACACACCCATACCCGACATTGGTGATCCTAACTTCTGTAGCTTCAACTCTGGGAGTTCTCATAATTCTCTACACGTATTAGAAAATCCAAGGCCTTTCTTCAGCTGATGAAACATTTTCATTAATATAGAAAGAATTGTATGTGAACAAGGCTTTTATCATGCGCGTATGAAAAGGTGTTATTTCAGACGGACACAACCCATAAACAGAGGCCCTGGTGTGTGATTAAAACCAAACTAACAGAGCCCTCAAGCTGCATCAGGCACCTACTGGACTGTCTCCTTTTACAAAATGATTCATAAAGTCATCCTTTAGATGCAGTCATGAGTACATGATGCTGTTTGGAGGTGTATTGAGATGTTAATCCAGATCAATACTTCTTTTATGAGGAAAAACATAAAGGGAGAAGCCATTAGGCTCATTGATGAACATGGGCCTAATGGCTATTCTTGCTCACCAGCAGAGCACATCAAGCACATTACTTTTTACATCTTAAGATGTCCTAAATGAGCAGAAAATTAGTTACAAAGTCTCTCACCATATAAAAGAGTGTGCATTTGAAAGGATAGATCCTAATGGAAGATGTGAAGATCATTTAATAGTATGACTACTCAGCGACATTTTCTTTGCATGAATTAAAAACAAAGGCCATGTTTCTTACCTATTTATTTATCCTTCATAATAAATCTTTCCATTAGGATTATCAGATGTACACTACAAGTCAAAAGTTTGGACACGCCTTCTCGTTTAATGTTTTTTCTTTATTTTCATGTCTATTTACATTGTAGATTCTGTCTGGTCGGGATTAAAGGGAGAAAAACTAAAAGGCTTAGGAGATAGGAGGTGGACCCAAACGCAGTTACTCACGGGAGGCAAGGATGTGGGGAGACAAAAAGCGAGCTTTAATTTCAAGTTGAATGATACAAAAACAAAAAACCAAGGGAGCCAGGTACACAAGACAGAAGGGAACAAAAGGCAAAGTAGCAACTAAGACAAAACACGCTAGACAAAGTGCAAACAAAAAAAACTAATGTTCAAATCAAAAATCAAAGTTCAACTCAAACATGGAAAACTCAAAACTAAAACATACCATGAAGGGACTGGAAACAGAAAGGAATATGAACATGAACAGAAGCTGATGCAGACAGAGGCAATGAACGGACAAGGAGTGCAGGGAAGACACAAGCTGTGTCTCAATTCAGGGGCAGCATCCTTCAAGGACCCATCCTTCTCTGCCAGCAAATGCAGGGTCCTTCAGAGAGACCTGCAGGCAGCGTCAGCCTGTTGTGAAATGGGACAGTCTACCCTTCGGAGCATTACCTGGTTGCATCACCAGATGTTCCCGCCCCTACCCATACATCACTATTTATTCAGCCAAGGTACGCGAAAGTGACAAGAAGAGTAAAGTTTGACTGTAAAATATGCAACAGGAATTCCTGATTTCCTTTTTAATCCTCCTGCTTGTGGAGGAAGAGGAGAAGCGGCTCTGGTTTATCTCGGGCTGAGAGGACCGTGGAGAGGTAAACCTGTTATTGAACCCACAGTAATGTTATCAATATTATCATTATTAGCTAGCTAACAGTTTGGGTAATTAACATGCCGATACGTTACGTTAATGCTGACTTGTAAACTGCTGATCGCCACATATGGTTTTATTTTAATTTTAAAGGCATTATTCCCATTTAAAGTGTTTGGTAGATAGTTTTGTTTGTTGTAATTTATTAGGGCCCGAGCAGGTAGACCTGCGAGGTCCCTATTGTAATTGGAAGGAAAGAAATTTTCTTCTCCAAGTTTGACTGCAGTTTTGGATGCCTGAACATACCCAAAAACTCACCAAATTTGGAATATAGGTCACATCTGGCGAAAATTACGATCCTGCATTGTCGCTGCACATGGTCGTGACCTGCAGGCTCTGTAGCGCCCCCTAATGTTCTTCCCTGCCTTCCACATGTGCGTAGACGAATGAAATTCAGTACGCAGATTCATCATGAGCAGACGCACAAAAAAGTCTGGGGGGCCCATACTCTCAGTCCAACAGGAAGTCAGCCATTTTGATGTGTGGTGGTGTTTTTGTCCAATTCATGCCTACTTTGAAAACTATCTTGTCCTAGAGCTTAAACACCACGGTCTTCAAATTAACTCAATTATCATCTTCATGCCTTGAAGAACAAAAGCTATTAAAATCTTTCAACAGTCATACTTTAGTGGGCGGGAAGGTGGAAACCATTTTTTCCCCTCGCCGTCAAGCATCAAGGATTTATAACTTCAACATACAATTTCCTATCCACACCAAACTGCTCATAAATGTAGAGGCTGTCGCCCTGAATACATCTCCGCATCAATATTTAGTCGGCCATTTTTATTTTGGCCGACATTTTGAAATATTGCCAATCTTCGTACTTAAATTATCTCCTCCTACAAACGTAACACCAGTGACTTCACAGTTACTCAGTATCATCCTCTGACCCTGAAGATGAAAAGTTATGGAAATCTTTATCCTACATCATACCTGCTGGCCGCAGTGGAGCGGTCAATTCAAATCCTTCGCCGTAAGGTATCAAGTCCTTATAACATCTTCATACAATTTCCTATCTCGGCCAAATCTCTCAGGAATGCAGAGGGAGTCTCCCTGAAAAGATCTGTGTTGTCATGGGGCGTGGTTCACAGTCAGTCAGTATACTCCTCGGACCATGCCAAAGACATGCTAGGAAAATCTTTGTCCTACGTCATACCTTCTGGCCGTGGCAATGCCCGCCATAAAAATCCTTCGTCATGAAGCATTGAGTCCTAATAACTTCTTCATACTATTTCCTATCTCGGCCAAATCTTTCAGGAATCTAGAGGGAGTCTCCATGAATAGATCTGTGCATCAATACTGTGTCATATCCATAGCGGCACCCACTGGACACAAGAAGTCAGACAAACATCATCCGATTGACATGACGTTCACTGCTTGTTTTCTCCCCGTCATGACATGCTTGTAACAGGTGAGCGCGCAGTCCGACAACGCCGCAGTCGGACAACGCCGCAGCCCGACGCGAGCGGACTGCGAGGGCCCGTTCATCACTGCTTGCAGTTTAAATTTTAATTGTGTTTCTGTAGATGTCCAGTGTGGATGTCGTGTGTGTGTGTGTGTGTGTGTGTGTGTGGGGGGGGGGGATTGAATGGAAAATTATAAAGGATTTTTATCATAGAAAGAAAACAAGCATTTCAATTATATACAGACATTCTATATCCAACCTTGCTATTATCATTGGCACGTCAACTTAATGTGAAAAACACAAAACAGCAGGTTTATTCCCTGTGTTGCAAGAGTCCAGAGTCCACAGAGTCGAGGTATGGGGATGATGATGAGAGCTCATTCAGAGATAGGATTTTTACAACTATTGCCTCCCTTGCATTTGCAGTACTTATAACAATGGATACCAGCTACCCGACAGGGACACCCATTCTTGTGTGCACACTTACCACATGAGCAGGGATCTGGCAAACCTTCAGGTTTTTAGATTACAATCTCAGGGACTAATAAACTGTCCTTTCTTACAAAATCATAAGCATCTGCATTTAAGATTGAGGTGGCGTCTGTAAATGGTGCTAGGACCCAAAGCTGCTGTTGATAATGGGCTCTTTGTATATGTTTTCTTGCATAAGTTGAGTTGCAAACGGTCCTCTCAAAGTCCATCTTAAGGACATTACTATCAAACGCAGCAATGCGCAGGTCATCAATTGTCTCCATGTCCATTGATGGTTTGAGACATTTGACCAAGAATATTTCCACCATTTGTATTGCACTCTCTGTTAGCTGTTGTTAGACAGTTGAAATTGAGAATCAGAGAAGAGTTATATGGTTTGCGGACAGTGTTCAGAGCTGCAAGTTTGGTTGATATTTTGCTGGTTGTATTGCATACAGTCAGCGCATGTAGTGCTGGGAGACACTGTGTGAGCTTGTCTCCCATCGCTTTGCAGATATCATGAAGTGTTAGGTTGCTCAAAAAAGCTAGATACAAATTTTTCCACTATAAAGTATTTCCCACTTCAAACAAAAGTTGCCTTAAGCATGGCACGTCACTCCTTTTATTTTTAAACCCCCATAATCCACAGATACATTGAAATTAATGAATTAAAGCTTATCTTACCATGTCTCTCACTCTCTCCAGATCTTTTGGAATTTTGTAAAATAAGGTTTCAAATATGAGTAATTGGTAAGTACCAACACATCTGTTCTTCGTGAGGAATAACTTCATGATATAGAGACAGTTTACCTTCATCAACCTGCCTGAGACTATGTGATCACAAGTTGTGATGTACTGCTGATGACATTTTCCCCATTTTGCAAAAAATAAAAACAAAAACACTGTCAGCAAGCTAGCTAACAAACTGTTATTAGCTAGCTACAATACACACCACATTAAATATAAAACTGATACAAATCCATTATAATTATCTAAACACCCAAAATTACAACTCATATGATAATGACACATTATAAGTGCACATGCCAACACAAAGAATAAAGAGTAGATTTCCTTACTTTTCTTGATCTCACAAGTCATCTTGCTTGACAGCCATGTGCTGTGCTATGACCTCAGGTCACTATGGTTGCCAAGTAAACTTTTGTTGAAAAAAAAAGTTGGAGGTGATGACATGATGACAGCAATATTTAGAACAGGTAGGAAATGTAAGCTTTTTAAGTTTAGGTTAATAAATAACTGGCAATTCCCATATGTTGCTAGTTGTATGTAATAGGTTGACTGTTATAGCCATTTTCTTTATATCAAATCAGAATGCTTACACTCTTCTATGACCTTATAATCATGGTCATTGAAACATTGTGATTACATCAGAAAATCTGTCTTATGTAGGCATATAAAAGAGATATTGCCTCATTTGCATATTTTATATTATTTTTTAGACAAAGTGTAATACAAAAACTGTTTCTCTTCATAAGAAGATTAATCTGGTAGAAATTTATGAGGATATCTATAAAGGAAAAAAAAAAGTCCCATTCACCTGCAGTGTGATAATAGTGTCACCTGTTGTGGTCATTTTCAGGACTTTCACCCCGATTAGAGATTTTGGCACACATCCCACGTTGTTCAATGGGGTCATATTAGTCTATAACAGTTGAGATATTCTCCGCTAAATGAAGTGCATACAAATCTTACCCAGGACCTGTACTAACAGAGATGTCTGCCTTCTTTCAAATAAAATAGGGAGCTGGTTAGCACAGCTTGTCGTCCTCATACAGCCAAAAAAATGCATTTAAAAAACTCAAAAGCAATGTCTCTTCTCAGAAACCTAAATCTGTTTACTCAAGATAATCCACAGACCTTCTTGTGAGCACAGCGCAGAAAGAAGCTTGCATCTATTCTTGAACGCGAGCCTAGCTAAAAAAGCAAACTATGTAGAAACCATCAGTGTTTACATCCCATGCCGTCATGAGCATGAGCCTCCCATCCATGAGTAGATGCATGCTTCTTCTGCACAATGATATGGTTACCGTGTGACATATATTAATTTTCTACATGGATAAATAGGAAAGATTGAGGGATGGACTCAGGGATGGACTGTCCCTTTAAGACGTACAGGGGCATAAATAATACAAACATTGATCAGCAGAAGCTTAATTTGTTAAATTGTTTAATAATTGTTGAATTTCCTGGAGTTCTGAAGCTTATTGCACCTGTGATGACTGTAATAGGTGACAGCAGCATTCACAATTCCATGTTGATGTATGGGGTATCTGAGGGAAAGCATTCTTTCAAACAAATATGGTATATCTCATATTTTTATGTCCTGAAAGTAATCGTAGCTTATGGCTTTCTAAAAACTAAACAAACTGAAGGAAAGTGTTGCTCCCTTTGAGTGGCAAGTGATTGCCTTTCTTTGTTGTCATAGAGGAAACTATAAGGATACAGTAAGCCACACAATGAATGTAAGTGTAACATAAGATGAAATTTACTGCATCACCAAAACATATATCCAACCCACTATTGAATGCTCTTTAAACAGCAGGTGACACTAACAGCTGAGTTCAGTTGCTAATACTAAGCAGACATCTTGTTAGAGACAATATTCAATAAATCACTGTGTATTGACGTCATTGCTTCACACCTGGATAGTGTCTGTGAAGAAAACAATGACATCAACAGTGACAACAAAGCAAAACACATTTTTTCGATGTTTTTGGAGCATCATTAAGACATAATTTTTCCATGTTTTATTATGACCATAGAATTATAGCTTCTATTACTGCAACCTGTTCCAAAGAAGTCGACACCATCAGACCTCAATGACTATCGACCAGTGGCCCTCACATCTTACGTCACGAAGGTGCTGGAGAGACTGGTTTTGGACAACCTGAGGCCGCAGGTGAGAGCCCTGCTAGACCCTCTGCAATTTGCTTACCAGCCCCACTTGGGAGTTGATGACGCTGTCATCTACCTGCTGCAACGAGCCCATTCGCACCTAGATGGTGGAGGAGGCACTGTGAGAATCACATTCTTTGATTTCTCTAGTGCTTTTAACACCATTCAGCCACTGCTACTGGGGGAGAAGCTGCGGGTGATGGGTGTAGACGACACAATGATCTCCTGGATTACTGACTACCTGACAGGCAGGCCACAGTTTGTCCGTATGGGCAGTGTTCTGTCTGATGCGGTGGTTAGTGATACAGGAGCTCCACAGGGGACTGTACTGTCTCCTTTCCTGTTCACCTTATACACCACTGACTTTCATTACAACACCGGGTCGTGTCACCTGCAGAAGTTTTCTGACGACTCGGCTGTTGTTGGGTGTATAAGTGAGGGACAGGAGGAGGAGTACAGGGCACTGGTAGACAACTTTGTGGAGTGGACTGGACAGAATCACCTGCGGCTGAACATCAGCAAGACCAGAGAGATGGTGATAGATTTCAGGAAGAAGAGGAAGACGGCTTTCCAACCTCTGTGCATTCTGGGAAAGGATGTGGAGGTGGTTGAGGATTACAAGTACCTGGGTGTTACCGTCAACCACAGACTGGACTGGAGATCTAACACTGAAGCTGTGTACAAGAAGGGGATGAGCAGACTTTACTTCCTGAGGAAGCTGAGATCCTTCAACGTGTGCAGCAAGATGTTGGAGATCTTTTATCAGTCTGTGGTGGCCAGTGTACTTTTCTTTGCTGTGGTTTGTTGGGGAAGCAGCATTGGAGCCAGCGACACCAACAGACTCAACAAACTGATCAGGAAGGCTGGCTCTGTGATTGGCTGCAAACAGGACACTCTGGAGGCTGTGGTGGAGAGGAGGACACTGAAAAAACTGTTATCCATTATGGATAATCCTCTCCACCCTCTCCAACTCACACTGGTCAGACAGCGGAGCACCTTCTCCGGAAGACTGCTTCAGCTTCGCTGTCGTAGCAATAGATACAGGAAATCTTTCCTGCCACAATCCATCACTTTATACAACAACTCTCTCACCTCTGCCTGACAGAGAACTCTGGTCTCTCTACTGTTTTGTTGTATATATTATTATTGTTATAGTATATTTTGCATATTTTGTTTTGTTGTATATATTATTATTGTTTACTGTTTATAGCACACTGTGCACTGTATATATACACACTATGTATATATTGGATTCTATTTATGTTATGTATGAAATGTTTTATTTGCGGACCCACTACTGCTGTAACAAAATAATTTCCCAGTCTGGGATCATTAAAGTAATTCTATCTATCTAAGCTACACCAGTCAATATTTTGATGTCAAAGGTGGATTGAAGGAGTATGGCTGGTTGATTAGAGCATGGTGCTTTTTTAGTGATCATTAAAGTCTTATCTGAAAGTAAAACTCTGGCCAAAATGCAACCTCGGCTTTTTTTTGAATGTGTATGAGTCAAACCATCGTGTAAAAGCATAACTACAGCGAAAGAGGCATTTTTAAGATTTACTGTATTGTAGTTTTAGCGATAGAACCAAAGTCGCTATTTTCAAAACACTAAGAAGGCTCGACACAACATGAAACTTTGCTCATAGTATCACCAGGGTCTCTACACATGAACACGAGCATTGAAAACATTGTTTGTGTACACAAAGTTTACTAAAAAGAGAGTTTTTGGACTACTCACGTTAGCAGATGTTTCCTCCGCTCGCCGCTGTCCTGCCAGTCAGAAGTATCGATCTCCGAATGTGACATAACATGGAGGTGAGTTAAGGTGGACTCTTTCGTTGTAATTATGCTTTTACACAAAGGTTTGATTTATATACATTCACAAAAAAAGCCTAAGTTGTATTTTGTATTATCACCAAATCTGCCATTACTGTCAGCTCCAAAAATGAACTACTTTATAGTCAACCTGGTTTGCAGGAGCAACAAGCTGTTTTCAGCAACTGTTCACTGCCTGCTCAGCAGCAGACAGCAGAAAGCAGACAGACAGAGACTAGCTGTTGAACACAGTGGAGCATTTAGCAGCTACTGACTTCACACCTGATGAAGACCCTGGAACAGCTGGTCTTTATCCATCTCCGCCCTCTGGTGGGTCCTTTTATGGACTCGTGTTCAGACCAAAATAGATAGTTTTAAATTTGTTTTATAGATCAATTTTGGTATCTATGAGCTACAACTTGAGGTCATAAACCTAGCATAAAAGTGCACTATTTTAGCTGTAGGGACTAATAAAGTCAAAATGGTAGCTCTGGTAGCCCAAAATGGTAGCTCTGGGGTAAGTTAAGTTAAGCTGCCCCCTTCACCCCACCCCTCCTTCACCTTGAGAATGTGAGGGAGGGGTGGGGTGGAGGTGGGGAGTAGGGATATGGTTCAACTTACCCCACTCTTATGCTCAACTTACCCCATACACGGGGTAGGTTGTGCCACAACACCACTTTTATTGGACATGCTATATTATCAAAACTGTTATGTTTACACGCATTCTGTTTTTTTGATGCGATGCACAACATCCTGAAATATATGCAGGTATATTAGTTAGTGACAAAACTATAATTGCCTTGATATAGTGATCCTAAATATGAAAAATGGCTCATCTTACCCCAGTCTCCCCGACAGCCTGCACTTCTGGGGGACTAGCTGGAGCTCATGGGGGTGGACAACACCTCGCATCTTAGATGCTTCACCTCACCAACCGGCAAAAGTATGTGAGGACTCAGGACTGTCTGTTGGAAACAGTTGTCTGCAGTACGGTGACCTGTAGGAAACAGTTCTGGCCCCTTTCCTGTTCTCCCTGTACACTGCAGACTTCTCCCACCAATCACCCCACTGCCATCTACAAAAGTTCTCTGACAACTCAAAATTTTTAAGGAGTTTGTAGACTGGTGCAAGCAGAACCACTTCCAGATCAACGCCGGGAAGACCAAAGAGTTGGTGGTGGATTTCCGCAGGCACAGACAAGCCTGCACACAAGTGAACATCCAGACAACGGACATTGAGATGGTGACATCTTACAAGTACTTGATGGTTCACCTGGACAATAAGATGGACTGGACTGATCACACTGCAGCAACATACAAGAAAGGTCAGAGCAGACTCCATCTGCTGAGGAAGCTCAGGTCCTTTTGAGTGTAGGGGGCACTCCTGATAACTTTCTGTAGCTGTTTTTAGACAGAGCAACAGGCCGCCAATTTGACCGTCCTTTTGGCGGCTTGGTCCGCGGTTTTAGACAGAGGGCGGCAAATTGGTGGTCTGTTTTGGTCCGCCGATTTTCCACCTCGGAGGGTACACTTATTTCCACCTCGCCCGCTATCTAAAAACGAGGCGGCAATGTGCCGGCCTCTGCCTGAGGTGGGCGTAGGTTTCGATGACATGCACTGTTGTGTTGAGCATGCACGACTAAGCACAGGACTTTAAACTCTGGTTGATGTAATGTATTCAATTTATGTGTTTGTTCTCTGTTTTGGACAGCTAATTCGACATCAAATGTTGCTTCACACAGACTCAGGGTCTCTGCATGCAACTAACCATCCTTGATAACCTGGCATCACGTCACACACACACACACACACACACACACACACACACGCACACACACATTCCTTGAGGCTAGAGCATATCACACCCACATGTGATATCAGTGACCGCCATTGTTTCTTTGTTTCTTTGCACACACACACACATACACACCCACACACACACACACACACACACACACACACACACACACACACACACACATACGTATATAGTACATCCTAGTTAGATTGATTGTTTTCATCTTTGTGTTAAATAAAATACATTTTGAACCTTCTTGCTGTCTATTTAATATCGTACAAGAGTGGATGTTGCCAACCTCTACATTGTCAAGAACTCCAAAATCCTTCAACCATTACTAGCTGTTATGGTAAATTTGGTTGTAGTTATTAAGTTAATTATCAACCAGAGTTATAAACGGTTAAGTACATTTTTATGAGACTGATTTAGTAAAATTGCTATCTTTTCCCTTCTTCAAGGGTGGTGCCCCGAGGTGATCTAATGCAAATTGGATCATATTATTTATCATAATTAATAATTATCCCAAAAAATCACTAATTATTATTGATAGCCAAATTTTACCTAAATCTCCCTTTTATTGTTGCATAAACACTCTTTTACTGGGCCTCGTGTCAGAGTCCTGCACGGGTCTTATTTTGCAAACCCGCACCCGCCCGTACCCGTCGTACTTAAAACCACATCCGACCCGTTTCCCGACAGTAGCACAAATTACATTCCGCACCCGAGTCGACCCGCTATAAATTGATACCGACGCCCGACCCGCACCCGAAGCAAAATTAGACTGACTCAATTTTTAAAAATTAAAGTAAGCCAGCGTGGGGAATGGGAGTTCTGGGAGGGCGCAAGCACGCATGAATGAGCTCATATGAAATATACCGTATTGTCCCGAATATAGGACGACCCTGATTATAAGACGACCCCTCTTTTCAAGACTTCAGAAAAAGACTCTGATAACCAAAATTCGTTTCTTAATAACAAACTCACATACCCTCCTGTCAGTCTCTTGGAAGCGACCGCTTAGAGGACCACGATAAGCTTTTCTCTTACTGTTAGCGTTTTCAGACGATCTTTTTGGACCCGCCATCTTTGGACGTTACACTCCATAACTCCATATTTCTTGGCTGGCTGACAGTTGTTTGGCGCCTCCACTTCATTGACCACCATTATCTTAAAATCAGCATCATAGCTCCGCCTCAGATGTCTGTTAACTTGCCCCACACTTGATCCACTTTGCTCCGTAAAATCACCGCGTCTCTCCATTTTTCATCTCCTGTTACTTCTTCTCCGCTGTGATTGACAGATAACCCCAGCCACAGTGTCAGTGACCTCTCTACAATAAGCTGGCGCCCTCTGCTGTTGTGGTCGTGTAGCGACCCAGACAACTATCAGCATGTGTCAACGGTTAGACCCCGATTACAAGACGACCCCACTTTTTCCACATGATTTTCATCCAAAAAAACCTTGTCCTATATTGGAGTCAATACGGTACATGCTTATCATATTGAAATGCAGGCATATTTTTGTAGATGTGTCGCTAATGATTTATTTTATTTTTTTTTGCACCTGACGCCATGAAAATGACAATCGCAAAACCCGACCCGCGCTCTCTAGGCATCCGACCCAATCCGCACCCGTGTCCGACACAGGACATTATTTTTCACCCGTTTCATCCAAATTGTGCGGGTCACCCGTCGGGTACCCGCGGGTACCCGAACCCGTGCAGGACTCTGCCTCGTGTAATGCAAGGCCCAACAGCAATATGTCTTAAAAAACTACACATAACCCATTTCTCTTCTTTTTTCTTGCACTAACTGGACAATTTTAATACCCATATTTATTATCTATTAACAACAACACAGCCACACTGCTTACGATAACACTGTTCACAGCGTACAATACTATGTATATAAAATTTATATGAGTCTATTCTGTTTCTTACCTTTTTATTATGTTGTTTATTTCCAACTATTATTATTGTTTATTGCAATATAACTGTCCTTTGCCTGCTGTGACAAAGAAATGTCTCTGTTTGCGGGACAAATAAAGGAATTCTGATTCTGATTCTGAGACAGGAGTTGGCGGAGTCCAAAACAAAGCTAAAATATAACATTCACTGCTATCTTCTAAATGAGTCTGTGTGAAAGTACATTTCAGTTTGGTTTAAGGCAGAGCAGTGTAGAGTATGGATGTATTTGGTTTTGTTTTAAACATACACTATGAGTATTAGTGTCCATTCTTAGTGAGGTGCAATCAAATGCATCCAGCGACCTGAGAAGAACAACAGCATCAGACATTTCTTGGATTAGATAGATGGAGCCATTCTATGTTTTGTTTGGTTGTCAGTCCCTATCTCCTTCTACTTCAGTTGTTTAGGAGAATGCTGCAGCGCTGTCTGTGTGAAGCTCCAAAAATGTTTTGTGGGCTATGAAACTCGGCTGACTGTCCATCAGCATGAGGGTGAGTAGACAATGACTGAATATTTATTTTTGGGTGAACTGTGTCTTTAACAATAGTGTTGTCGCAGATTAATTCTCCAACAGAAAACACATGTCCTTCTAGAGAACATGGACAAACAGTGCATTTCATAGTTTTATATCGAGGACCCATTAGCCCAAATATATTGCTCTTGTAACGGTCATCAATTGAGTTTACAGTGTTCTGCCCAAAATTCAACACGTCCAAAAACTGAAAAATTTCCCAAAATAAAGTGTGAAATTGGCATACTCTGTATTAAAAAAGTTTGGATCCAGCAGTGTTACATTATGAGGACAGCAAACTGACCAACACAAAGTGTCTGCCATGTAGGTTTGAGAGTATGTGTGTCACTGCCTGGGGGAGTGGACCTCCGTCTATACAGCACATTAACACATGTCAGAGGGACTGAGGATGTGGTGTTTGCTGTCTTGTAAAACTGACACCAGAGCACTGTATATTATCCCTTCAATGCTCTCTCTCTGCGTGTGTGTGTATGTGTAAATGCGGTGCCCCTCCCTCCTGTTCTATATGTGCGGGAACATGTTGTTCTCTGGAAGCAGGCCTGAAAACACCAGCGTATCCTCAAGCTGCAGCACATGTGCTCTTACATGTCTCAAATTTGACTGGAGGGGATTTACTACTACTGTCTACAGCTGACAGTGGCTACTAGAAGAGTGCATGTCATGTAAAAAAGGCCAGGACAATCCTTAGTGTTGTATAATGAGAAGGGTGGGTTGAATAAACTTTGGTTTCAGCCAGCACCTTTCCAGTCACTGTGAAGATCTGTTTTGACTTCAGTTCATTATTGTGTGTACAGCTCAGATGGTGTTTCAGACACCGCCTCCATATCCTACACCACCCATTTCAATCACTCCTGCCTAGAGCTGGACTTAGAGACATTATTTCAATGGAAAATCGCTGAAATCAAATAAATTACCATAATAATTGTGCCAATGTGCATTTTTGTAAACCACGAATACGTTGAAACTTAACATTTCTTTGGGTTCAAAATTCAGACCAACACTGGTCTTATGGTCTGGTTGGGTTTTGGAATAACAAACACTTTATTAAGGGTAAGGAAAAGATCATGTAATGGCTTCGAAACTTCTATTCTGGTCTCCTTTAAATAAGTATCCAGCGGTGTCTTACAAACTTAGTCTTGAACTGCAGTCACTTGCTTCGCAGCATTCTCTCTTTAACAATGCTACTGTCCCCTCCACCTCCTGACATGAAAGTCAGCTCATATACATGGAATGTGAACGTTATGTGACACATTTGTACAAATGTCAACATCGTACATATGACAAGGACAGAGCTAAACATATCGAACAGTGTTCGGAAATATTAGCTGCCAATATTTTATTCTGCCGACTGGGCTGTCAACCATGGGACGAATGTGTCTCTTGGATCAGCTGGAGACAGAAAAAACAGGATAGGGTCGAAATAGAATGAATTCGTTAGATCTTAAAAATGTCCTTAATCTGATTTCATCTATATGTTACCTTTAGTGAGTTGTCCCCAAAATTTATTTTAAGAACTCAAAGACCGCAGAGACATTCCACTCATACGCTGTTTCCACATTTAGCATTAGCTCATGTAGAAGTCCAATTCATACATTTGACAAAGTTTGTATTCTTTTTCTTCAAATTGGGGTGAGCTCATGGGAATCTACCCATATATTATCTCTAATCAATTATCCTGCATAGGATTGCAGGGGGCTGGAGTGATGGGGTACGCCCTGACAGGTCACCAGTTCACCACTGGTCTGACACACAAAGACAAACAGTGAAGGCTGGGCACCATGGCCTTAAAATGGCCTAGCCTTAAAATATATGATATATATTTTGAATTTTCTAATCTTCTGAAAAGCTGTTCATGAATATTAGACTGACTGACTATATCAAATATCACAATAATTTTCAACCAAATGCTTCGATGTTGATATTGTGACAACATTGCTTTACCTATATATTTACACAACGACATTTTAAGGAATAATCAACCATGAATACAATATAATATAATATAAAAACCTACAGGCACTTAAGAAAAACCCGTTAGGCCTCAACTGCATGTCAGGGACCACTCATTAGAATGCTTCTGGGGCATTTAGCCACATCTAACGGCCTTCATCATGAGAGTTGGCTTAGTTGTCATGCCGTAGGACTGAGAAAAAGAACAGCTGTGTTTTCAGGAACAAAAGCAACAGTGTCAGCAGTGTTTCTCCTGTCAGACATAACAAATGACCAGTTGGGTGGTTCCACTAATTCAAACATACGCATATGTAAAAGAAATATATTGATAAAAAAATAAAAATCTATTCAAATATTTGTTATTATATCAAATTAATATAATGTAATATAATATAATATAATATAATATAATATAATATAATATTTAATTGCACATCAACTCAAAAGTATATTAAATACCACCTCATCAGCACACATAAATAATGTGTGCCTACACACACAGACCAACAACCTTTTAGCTTCACTTCACTGCCTATAGCTGCCCCTCCCACTCCCTACGCCTCCTCTCTTAGAACACTGTGTACTCAGCTGAACATAAAGAACACAGAACACTGACATATTGTTGTCGCAGTGTTTATGTATGGGGCATTGTATGTCTCTACTGTAGGAAGTATCAATGGTGTTTCCCTGGACCCCGCCCATCATTAATCTACACATTCACTTAATCCAGAAGGCTAATCAGAATGTGCTGCTTTGCTGCTGTATGGAGCAGCTTTGTTTCTGAGCAGGACTGTGACATGGCAGCTCTGATCTCGTGTGGAGCTCTTTATAATTCAATCCTTACTTATTTAGGCAGAGGGTATTCCACTTTCCCTCAGCCAATAGGATCACTGCCCTCTGTTATTCTTTCTGTATTATCCCTTTTAGCTGCTATTA
Organism: Sparus aurata; assembly: GCF_900880675.1. NCBI lineage: Eukaryota > Metazoa > Chordata > Actinopteri > Spariformes > Sparidae > Sparus > Sparus aurata. The sequence continues at coordinate 31,527,344 of NC_044193.1, read as the reverse complement.
CTGCAGCTGCTGCTCTTCCTGAAGGCTACAGAAAACATACTCCAGACAGCAGACACTCACATGCACACAGTCCAAACATAAAATCCTAACTCACTTTGTGGAAGCAGAAATTATCTTAACATTATTGTTATTATTATTATTATTATTATTACTATAATTGTGATGCATTTTCATAAGATTGGTTGATTCACACAGGACAAATGGAGCAGTGCAAGACAGAGTCAGGCATTAGCAGTATGGGCCAGGGCAAGCTGGCTAGCTTGCTTACTGCAGAAGTATTTCTGCTAGACAGCACACTGTTGTGTCTTCACATTCTGTGGATGGTGTTTTCTTTTTTTATGTTTTATACTAAAATACTGCCATATCTTACAAACTGCATGATTAAACTCCTGGGTCCTCCCCTACTATAACACCACTTGACAACATTTTCATATATATACACACTACTCACAATAAGTTAGGGATATTGTTATTTACATGTGCTTTTCCTATTTGGTCTGAATTTTAATGAAATAAGTAAAAGTTCCCTTTGATATTACTAATAATGAATGAGAACAAACACCATTTTCATTAGTTTAATATTTATTACCCCAAAAATTTAGACAATAACAAGGATAGCCCCAAATAACAAAAATTGACAATGTCAGTAGCGGGTGTTTCCACCATTTGCCGCAATGACAGCTTGACAGCGACGTCTCATGCTCCTCACTGGCTGTTATGATTTGTACGAGATCTGAACCCAAAAGAAGCACAACTCTGGACCACAAGTACAGTGAGCAAACACCAGTCTTTTTAATGTTGAAATGTGAAAGGGTGGTGAAGGTGCTGAAGGGTGTGCGAAGTCCCGGGGTCCCGTTGTGGCAAGTGGAGTCACCGGTGAAGACGAGGGTGAGGGCGGCGTGGTGTGGCGTCAGCCGCAGAACAATGGTGGTGGGGTGGTTCGGCGTGGAAGCGTCGTTGGCCACAGCGTATTCCGTCGTGGAGGAGACACTGGAGAGCAGGCGGTGAAGAAGCAAGCAAACTCTGCTAGGCAAGCACAGCAATCTGGGGTGATGGGGGAAGACACAGAGATTAGCCACACAAGCTAATGCAAAAGCGCAGGACAAAAACTTTAAGTGAGCCAGGAGGAGAACAACCGTGAACACTGATGTAACGATCTGGCAGCAAGCAGGAGGGAATCCAGAGGCTAAATAGGTGGTTAATTGCAGAGTCGATTCACCTGGCTGCTGCCTGTAGAGAGAGACCACGCCCACAAACACACACACAGGACAAACAGGGGGAGAGACACAGGAGGAGCAATACAGACAGGGGAAACAACACAGACATCAGGAAAAAGGCGGGGCTGCCATGATAGGATCATGACACTAGCCTCATGATATTGTTCTGAGGCAATGCGTTCCACTCCTCCACAAGTGCTACACGCAGTTCTGCCAGGTCACGTGGGGGTGGGGTACGATCATCCAGTCTCTGCTTCAGCTGGTCCCAGACGTGCTCTATGGGGTTCAAGTCAGGGGACATTGCTGGCCATACCATATGAGGCACTCCGACTTCCTGAAGTCGAGCTGTGACAATTCTGGCACGATGTGGTGGAGCATTATCATCCATGAACAGAAAGTTGGGGTGTGCTGGCGGAATTGGGGGATGATGATGGGTTCTATGATGTCTCTGAGGTAAGAACGTGCAGTGACTGAGCCATCTACAATAACCAAATCTGTTTTGCGCTGACTGGTGATGCCTGCCCAGACTGTTGCAGCTTGACTTCAGGAAGTCGGAGTGCCTCATATGGTATGGCCAGCAATGTCCCCTGACCTGAACCCCATAGAGCACGTCTGGGACCAGCTGAAGCAGAGACTGGATGATCGTACCCCACCCTCACATGACCTGGAAGAACTGTGTGTAGCACTTGTGGAGGAGTGGAACGCATTGCCTCAGAACAACATCATGAGGCTAGTGAGGAGCATGAGACGTCGCTGTCAAGCTGTCATTGCGGCAAATGGTGGAAACACCCGCTACTGACATTGTCAATTTTTTTTATTTGGGGCTATCCTTGTTATTGTCTAAATTTTTGGGGTAATAAATATTAAACTAATGAAAATGGTGTTTCTTCTCTTTCATTATTAGTAATATCAAAGGGAATTTTTACTTATTTCATTAAAATTCAGACCAAATAGGAAAAGCACTCATGTAAATAACAATATCCCTAACTTATTGTGAGTAGTGTATATATATATATATGATTTATTCCACTCACATGTCCGTTTGTCCTTAAAGGGATATTCCAGTGTAAATTTAATTTAATTTCCATGGTCTAACACACTGTGACACCGATTAAGACCCCCCCCTCAAGAGATGAAGTTTGCAGAGCGCTAGTTTATGTAGTTTTAGCATGAACTAGCACTCATAAATGACCGCATGATAACAATACACACCATGGATTAAATTTACACCAGAATATCCCTTTAAGGACTCTATCAGGACACTGCCACACAGATTTTAAAAGCCTGCAACTCCCCTTCTGTTAGTTAGGGGTAGGGTTATGAAGAAATCTCTTGGATGAGATGTGGAACGTCTTCAAGAAACTGAAACACGTACAGCTGCCTACAATACAGCACTTCAGAATCCCAAAGGTAGGCTAACATCACCCCCTCTGAGAACACCTCTAAAGCTCACTGATAAAAATATTCTTTAAACAATGTCAACCATACAGCAAGCATGAGGCAGGTTTGGGGGCAGTGATTGGATTAAAGAAACAGTTCACCCAAAATTGAAAATTCAGTCATGAACTACTTGCCCCATGCTCATGGGAAGTTCGGTGAAGTTTGTAGTCCACAAGACATTTCTAGAGGCTTCATAGCAAAACAGTGTAGCAGTGTTCTCCTAAATAACTAAGTAGATGGGGACTTGTTCTAAAATATCTAATACTAAAAAAGGCATAAAATAGCTCCATATAGTTTGTCTGGTGTAATCCAAGTGTCTCAAAGTCCCATGACCCCACTGAGCAGCTGCAGTGAAGACTTTGGTTCAAGAAGGGATGTACATATTGTTTTTAATCTCAGGGCTCCATCTGCTTCAGAATGCTGCATCGCTGTTTTGCTCAAAACCTGATGACAACAAAACTTCACCCCACCTTCCATCAGCATCTGCAGTAGATTATGACAGAATTGTCATTTTTAGGTGAACTGGCTAACTCTAACCCTTTAACTTCATTTAACATTATATAACAGCGGCAGTCTGGTGTTCCTGGACTGTAAAAAACAAAATCTGTGGGATTATCCAATGAGTATTGTGGGGATTAGTGACAACCGTGGGAAACAACTTCTTCCATTTGGTGCCTGAACCAACAGTGATGGGACATGGACACTGTTAAACAAACCATTTTGCTATTATTAATGAGCAGCACGGCCGCTTCGCAAATCAATAGTTACAGACTATCACTGTAACCAAATGTCAGTCACAAGAAGAGTCAAAATATATATCAACATAATGAAGCTAGGTATACAGCTACATGGACTACATGAACTGATCACAATCTCATAATCTAATCTACTCTGAATAGGTTTTTCACCATAATTCAAATGAATTCTTATGAATCAATTGAAATTTTTTGATTTTATACGGGAGTCTGGGGACATATCCACAGGTGACAATAAAGTAGCCTCAGTGACTGTTTCAGTTTTTTAACTGTTTCAGTCACACAGTTCTGACAGGTATTCCTACTTGTGCATGCTTTGGCCATTAGTTTATTACTCATAGCATCATGCCATTCACTCCTCTCACAAATTCCAACAATGTCCTTTTGCTGCCTCGTTGATTTCATTTCATCAGTAGCCACATCTATCTAGTGGCACATTGACTCACCTTCATTGACCTCATTTTGCTGCCACCTTATTAAAATTGATGCTTTCGCTGCCTTTAGTTAATTTGTGCTGCTGTTTATGATCAGCCTCTTGAGCTGCTTCACCTCATCAACCTTCCAGTCTCAGAGGACAACCCACAACCACTGTCTGGACTCCATGGGGGGAATTTCTTGCTGCCTCTCAGGGGATTACAAATCTCCCCGTAGAGTCTAAGTGCCAAAGACTTTCTGATGAAACATCTTCTTGACATTCACTTTTCTCTCCCGATTGAACTGTAGTAAAATTTTACATGTTTACTGCAAATAAATGTTTTCTTTTTTGATAAATCCACTGTAAATGATGAAATCAGTTGAAACAGAGTTTTCAGACAGCTGGAAAGTGTTTGCAGGTAAGATGCACTTGATGAACTGGCTGTGGGTTTCATCTCTCCCTCTTCATCTGTTTGCTGTTGGTTACCGTGTATTAGCTGTGGCTGCTTTGACCTCAAGTGTGTGACCCATTTTAATCAAGTTAATCTAGATGGTCAAGTTAAAATAAAAAACATAAATATTGCATTTGATTTTCTATGATGTCATATAATCTGACCTCTCAGCTGTGACTAACTTCGAGTGTCCCTAGGCAACCTCCACTGTTAGGACAACACCTCAGACATGTTATGTGATACAGTAGCTGCTACCCAAAGCCAACAGGGTGGGAGCACCAGGTCAGTTGTCCCGGGCCGTGGGTCATGAGGTCTAACCCTTAAAATAATCTGAGACTATCAACAGTCCTGCTTCTGCCTTTAGTCTTTGTGCTAACCTAAGATAAACATGTTTCGGGCTTGGCTCTTTGTTTCTCAAACACAAAAAACAGACTGATATCGACGGTCTCTTTTTTGTGAGTGCAACAAACAGGGGCTCCTGTTAAAAAGTTTTGAATGTTTAAATACTGTTGTAGTCAATGTGGTCAATCATAGGAGTGACTGACATTTAAAGATTTTTGGTCATATTAATATAATGAATACATATTTGATTACAATATACCAAAACATGATGACAGAATATGAGGAGATTTCTTTCGTCAACAGGATTTTTATACCTGGCAGTACAGAGAAACAACATGCAGGTCATTATGTAGGGAGATAAACTGTATAGGTAAACAGTAAAGGTTTGATATGATTGAATTTAGTTAAGGTAAAATTACCAAAAGAATGTGAAGAATGCAGTTTTAATAGCAGCTACACAGTTGCTAGCTGTAGCTGCCATTAGCTAGTTATCTCACTTAATGAGTGTAAGTGTTAATGCAGACTAGCACCTCAGAACAGGATGGGATCTGGCTAGCTGGTTAGCATGCTAACTTCAGTACACTATATAGTTTCGCAACACAATATATTAGGCGTCATAACATTAGAAATGTGATTCAATTTCTGTCAACAAATTTTAGTTAAAGGAGTTCTATGCAACTTGTGCATGGGCCAATGAACAGAGACAAAGCTTATATGAATTTTAGATGCCATTTCAAAGCCATACGTTAGCATTCATGTTTGTAATCATTCGAGCAAAACAGGTTTTTATTGTGACTTATGATGAGGTGAGAACAAAATCCCATCTGGAAGTCCAGTGGTTTAATAATATGCAACCAAATAACCAACATTTGTCATAAAGAATGTTGTACAGTGGACCTTTAAAACGCCTAATTAATGAATAACTATACAGCATATACATTAAACACCTTTAAAAGGCTTGGTAAATTTTTCCTTGATGTAAGAGGTACAGCTGGGAAAATCTGGCTTCAGAATTTAAATCCCGGCTTTATCCATCCATGTGACGCATGCGCGCACACACACCCACGTACACGTACATATACATATATAGCTATATAAACACATATTTAATCCAGACAGTCACAGTTTTACCATTTATTCAAAGAGATGTTGTCAAATATATTTACAGCAAAAAAAAAACAAAAAACGATGCTTTCTCAAACATCTAATGGCTCCTGTCAGCGTCATAATTTTACAGAACATCTGAAACAAACGTTTCTGTACACACTGGAAATATGCGCTAAATGATAAAAATTCAAGATATTACACAATTGTTTGAGAACGGTGTGGCTCTGTACGGTGTTTACAGTGAGGCAGTGAGACATTTTGCATAGTGTAAAGTGTTCTCAAGTGGAATCATTACTAGTCTGAAGAGAGCAAAATGAAATTGCATGTACAAAAATACAGTGACAGCAGGGTAGGTGGACCACAAGTTCTTGTATCTATGATTTAGTTGTAAGGATCCTCAGTTTTAGCGAAAGCCTCAACCACAGCAATGCCATAGTCTTTTAACCATGTAAGGTTAAATGCTAAAAGCAACATGTATATTGAACACTGCTGAGCAGGTCGGAGATTTAACATCCCACAGATTTATCTATGCGCTAAACGGTCCTTTAGCAAGAAGTGAAAAATGAAAGATAACACAGACAGGTGTTTCCAGATGTAGTCATTCTAAAAAGGGAAAAGCTATGTGTCACCTGTAACAAGCAAAACAATATACAGGGAAGTTAGTAAGGGGTTGATTCAGGTTCGAAGAGACCGAGTCTGAGGTAAAAATCTATCCCACTTTCCCAAACTAACACAAGGCTGTTATTGAGAGGGTCAAGGTAGACAATACATTTCAGAGTGCTGAGAATGAGGTAGGATCACACTACAAAACACCTCAACAGCTACTACTACTGCTGAGACAAGGGACTGTACCCAAAGTTAAGCAGTGCTATGAAGCCAAAAGGAGGTTTTTGTCATTCCTCTGGTCTGTGCTGGGGAGTGAGGGCGAGCAGGGCCGTCTAGGTCTGGAACAAACATACATTTATAATGTACATTTTGTCAGGCTCACCACTGTATGCTTAAAGTCCTCTCTGTTTCCCTGTTTTTTTCTTCTATCATCCTGGAAATCCTAGTTTCTTCAAGTACTAAGGACCAGTCATGTGGCTTGTGACCCAATATTTTTTTGTTAACCCCAGGGTGCACATGTAGCTGTTTTCTTGAATCAGAGCACAAACTAGACATTATTCTCTCACAACTTAGATAGTATTCTACAACCAACCAACCACTGCCTGCAGAGTTTGAAGCACTTCAATAAAGAGGGGAAGGAAAGAAGGGAGGGAGGAAGGGACAGTTATGGTGCATAGCGCATGGCTGCTTTTGGGGATTATTTCCAGATGGAAAACCTTCAAAAGTCCTGTGAGAGTCTCCAAATCAGATACTCAAGGACATTCAGAAGCAGATGGCTCAGTACTGCTTAGGTGTCAGGCTGACCCATGAAACATTTTTCAAATCACACCAATCAGAAACCTTAAAACTCAAAAGGTATAGAACACCAAAGTCAGTATCATTTTATAATAACCTCCATGAATTACCGCTAAATCAATAGTTCAACTGTAGTTTACAGTTTTTGACTGTTACCAAACAATGAAATGCTTATAAAGTTGTGTTCTCGCACCAGATGTTTAAATAAACCTTTAAAACTACTTAATAAATGGTTGATGAAGCATTTCATTGTTTATTAACAGTGAAATAACTATTACTTTATACAAGTTTAATTAACCATTCCTTCACCACATGAGTTACCCATTGACTTGATATCCTGAACTGTATCTAAAGAGTTATTTCAACTTCTGAGAAATCCTTAAAAGCCACACTCATCCTCAACGTAAGAAACATTCAGTATAAAGTCACCAAAACCCACCAAATAATCATGATTGTTTCTTGCTCACACAATAATTTCACAAATATGTTAATACTAAGCTTTGCAGTGATGATAAAAAGATATATGCAATTTTTCGAACAGGCGTTATTTGGATTGAACAGGAACAGCAATGCCCAATAAGACCAGTGATTGCCCTGCTGGATACTGTTTGGTTACAAAATGTACAGTTTTTTATGGAGTCGATGCAGGCCTGCTACTTCTAAGGTGAGCTTTCTGTGGTACACCTTCAAAACAACAAAAGCTGATTAGTATTCACATTTATTCTGCCTCTGCCCCAGGAGTATGTCACAGATTTGTGAAATATTCTTTAAACCTTCTAAACACATGGGCGTTCATGTGACACAGAAACGTCATCTTAGGATAATTATCATTATCATCATATCATATGATTCATTTTAGTTTCATTCATTTTAGATTCATTTTAGATTTTCGACATTGCAGCTCCAGCATAACAATTGCATTTTAGTTTTTAAGTAGACACAAAATGATCTCATTCTCAATTGACATTATTGCCTGCCATATTGTTTAAAAAGTGTGACAATATTGAAAGCAAAAGATTCCATTGGTCAATTCTGAATTTTGCCAAACAGAAAGCTGCATTAGAAAAAAAAGTGGTTTCTGTCTTTGCAATCGCACTTCTGTATTTCATCTTTAAGGCACAAGGTTGTATGGAGCAGTGTGGGAGAGAGAAACTGCTATTGTCACCTGCTGTTCATAGTTTTTAACATACTACAAACGGTTTAATGATGGGTGCTTTGCATGCTTTGACCTTAAAACACTGGGACAGTCTGGTGCAGTAACCTGTGCCAACATTTGTAATGTACTCGACATTACAAATGTTAAAGAAGAGCAGGCCTGAGCTAGAGCTGTTGGGAACAAAATCAAAAAAATATAAAACAACAAATATTATAAACCATCCAGATACTGGTGTTATCCACCATATAAATGTCCTCAGCTCCAAGGTGACAGTAATTGTAACAGGATGGTGCTGGAGTGCTCTGTAGTCTGATTTGCATACTGTTTCTGTCCCAGAGTTTTTGAATCATCTGCTGATCCTTTACTTCCTGCTCAAATTAGGATTGTGGATTCTTCACAGTTCAGTTTGTCAGAGTCCCTTTTTCCATTGGAGTCCACGTCCATATAGTAAACAAAGCTGCAGAGACACAAAGATTAAACAGGTCAGCAAGGAACAACAAGGAGACAAAGGCTCAATCCCAATACAACCTGTGCCCCTGCCACTTAGTCCTACCCCTCCATTTTGCACAATCATGCCTAGGGGTAGGGTGCTGCAACTCTTGTTTGGATAGAGACTGAGGGTTATAAGTACTCTTTCAATGTTATATGATGATATCTTAGTCGATAACTTTCTAGCTAGCCAATGTAACCTTGTTATTGCTGATTTGTTCATAACGGTCTTGCATTTTGACATATTTCCATCAACTGAAGACATATGATGGTCTTGAAGGGTCGTCCCATTTCATAAGGAGAGATTTCAACTACTACATCTCTTTGTTCTGAGGAGAAAGGGGGCACTAGAAAACAAGAGGTATGGGGTAAAACATGTAAAACATTGGGAATGTCTGGGAATATAATTTAAAAAATAATGTTTAATTTTTGTGGCTGTATGGAGTCACTGGCTGTGTCACAGTGTTAAGTATGTGCCTCCTCTACATCTACCTGCAGCAGAAATACCACCTTTACTTCCTGCCTGTAGATGTGTCCAACTTTACTTCAGTGCTGTGTGCTAATAATAGCCCAGTGGTTGCATGCCACGGCTTTGCCTAGCAGTGGTTTGTTCCTCTTCTCGTTGCATAACCTCACAGCACATGGTATGAACACAAGTGGGTCAGCTTAGCAGGATGCATGCATGATGGACATGGTGAATAAGGTATGACGTGCTGAATGGAGACATGTAAACTGCTTATGTCACTGCTGATGATAAGCGCTTTTACATCTACACATATTTACAATGAATTACAGAATACTGTTTATGTCCTATTGGAAAAAAATTGCCCTAAAGCCAAATACAAAATTAATTGAGACTGGCTATGAAAACACAGAATCATTCAGAGTTCAGTCGAGAGTATATCCATCATTGGTTGATTCATTGTTGTTGTTCATCTTCAAGTGTTGGACAAGCAAAAGGAATCCAGTCCTTTTTGTTGTTTGCCAACATACTCTGACCCAAATCTGATCTTAAAAAATGCACCAATCCAAGATGTAAAACTGGAATGTGGTCTAAAGATGAATGCAACACTTGAGTCATCCAGTTCTGCCTGTGTCAGCAGCAGTGTTAATTTTATTGACAAAGACTATGATGAAAAATATTCGTCAACGAACCTTTTTCACGGACAAAAATTAAATGAAAACTAAAAAAAAAAGTCAGATATAATGACGAAGACTGTGACTAAATATAACTAACAATTTAGTCAACGAATAAAAACGAGACGAAAATGTTAGGGTGGGACGAATGGAGAAGAGATCCAATCAGAGCGAATCTCTTGAGGGTAGGTTGACCGATGCAGATTACAGCAGAGCCATTCTAAAAAGCCGCGGCAAGCTAAACAGGCAGCAGCATTTACACAGAAGGAGAACAAAGACGAGTTTGCAGAACTTCGCACAGTTTTGTGGATGTTTTCACAAGAGTTAGGTTGTTTACATGATATTCAGTTGCACAGCTTTGGCGGATTTCCGCTGACTTCGCTCGTTAGCAACGGTTTGCAGTGCACCCGGTCCAAGGGCAACGGCATGCCTCATGAACAACAGAAATGTCAGAGCTAGGTCCAGGACAAAAACGAATAATTGACATCTGGACACACCTCACATATGGCAACCAGACCGTCTGCAAACCGTGTGGAGCAAAAACACCACCAAATTGAAGCGACATTTACAGAGAATGAGAGAGAGAGAGAGAGAGAGAGAGAGAGAGAGCGAGAGCGAGAGAGAGAGAGAGAGAGATTTTCAGTTGACACAATCTGACTGATTCATTGTTATTAATTACTTATTGACTGAGATTAATTGATTGTTACTATGATTGAGTCCATCATAGTTACAGTATTACCAACAGTATAGATTAGGGCTGCATGATTCTGGAAAAAATGTGAATCACGATTTTTTTGCTTAGAATTGAGATCACGATTCTCTGGCACGATTTTTTCACAAAATGTTTATTGCACTGATGAAAAAAAACATTGTAGTATGGCAGAGGCATAGTAGTATGCCTCTGCCATACTACTATGCCTCTGCCAAAGTACTGTTTTTTTTGTTTTGTTCAAGTTCTATCATTGGATGAGAAATTATTTTTACAAAAGTAAAAAAAAAAAATTTGTCTCAAGATGAGAGGGCATCCTTTAGTCCCTCATGTTGTACAGTGTTTATTGGGGCCGTATCTTTGGCTAGATGATATGTGATAGCTGCTTTGATCGGCTTTCTAAAACAGAGGCGTTATATTCCTCACGTAAACATGTGACGCGACATGAAGCCCGAAGTTGGGCTGTGAACGGTTGAAAACGAATTTGTCTTCAAAATAAGAGCTTTACATTGCACCCCATTGGAGTTTAGAACAGGGTTCTTAGTGGGGGGGGTTTTAATTTGAAAGTAGCGACTGTTTCTAGCTTGCGCTACAACAACAAGCTAACACAACCAAACAGCTAGAGATCCAGGAGACGCTAGCATCTCCCGGATCTCAGCGGCTGTCCAATTGCTCATCTAGCAGGCGAGGTGGAAATAAGTGTACCCTCCAAGGCTAAGATCACGTGTATGTGTGAATCGAGATCGCGATTTTTTAATGATTTTTCGTGCAGCCCTAGTATAGATTATAAGTAATTTGTTGTAAATATAGTTTTCCTTTATTGTTATTATTAATTATTTCCAAACCCTTGCTTTGGCAATATGTAGTGTTACCTCATGCCAATAAAGCCTTTTGAATTGAAATGAATTGAGAAAGAGAGAGCGATTTACCACTCACTAAGACTAGACTAAGACTAAAAGACTTAAGACTAGACTAAGACTAAAACTCTTATGATATTTAGTCGACTAAAACTAGACTAAGACTAAAAGATTTCAGATGACTAAAATATGACTAAAACTAAATGGTGTGTTATTCAACAGACTAAGACTAAGACTAAATCAGAATTTGCTGTCAAAATTAACACTGGTCAGCAGTAATTTATCCACAGACATGCTAGTGGCTGTGACACAACTGGAAGAAATGGCCTATAATCCTGAAGTCAAATATGGTTGCTTTCTAGGGAAACTATAGGGAAATACAGGTATATAATTGTTATAAACACATTTGGGTGACAGTTGTAGTAGTTGTAGAAGCACCATTGGAACACAGACCATTAACTGGATGGTGTTACTGGCTGTACTGATTTTAAACTGAAGTCTAACAAAGATTAATTTAATATAAGCTATATTAGCTCTAATTATCATTATTTTTTAATTAGGTTAATTAAATAAATCCAGATTTTAAATAAAGCAGAGTTTTGTTGACCCACTAAAAATTAATCTCTGCTTAGAAAGTACGTTAATTTATGTAAACCAAATTCAAACATTGTTTAATCAATGTGGTGATGCTTCCTAGTAAAATGTCAAGTTGTTTGCTAGCTAGCTAAACAAATAGCTTAACTGTTGGTTACATCATACCAGTTTTCAGCTGCTTCATTCAAAAAAAGCCATGCCATGTTAAAAGTTAAGTGTGAGTTTTAAGATCATACTGAATCACAGTTTGAATTGGAGTTTAAAGTTTTGGTGCAACAGAGTTAAGTTTAAACCATGATTTAATCGGGTCTAAAAGTAAATCCTTGTTGGAGTTTTGTCAGATGTGTCCAGTATCGTCTGCCTGTACCTGTCTTCTTTGATTGATTGTTCTGCTGGGGACATTGCTGCTCAGGCAGCTCTTTGACTGTATCGCCCCTATGAGAATTCACATTTCGCCTCCACAGTCAGAGTATGGGCAGCTGTTCATTAAATTTTCAATACATAATGGACCCAGTGTGCTTAAGTCCTACTGGTTCACATAATGTGTCCACATAATTACTTAAGAGTAGGGAGTCCTTCCTCAGTCAGTCCGTAAGTAAGGTTAAAGGTCCCATATTATGAAAAACACGTTTTCTCTGGTCTCTACATAAGCTGGTCCTCCCTGAGCCTGCCAACTCCCACAATGAGGAAAACAAGCAAATACTGCATGGTCTCTGCAGCCCACCCACTGGTAAAATGGCGCTCCAACAGGCTGTTCAGATTCTGCTCCTTTTGTTACATAACCAAAAGGAGTCATTTACATAGGCCGACCTGATCTGGGCGTTGGTCGGAGATATCCAAGAGGGGGGCGTTCATCCCTGAGGTGTAGTTTGGTGTGTCCAGCGGTAAGATAGCAGTGTTTTGCAATGTCGTTGCTCAGAGCTAGACACGCAAATTGCTCTGCTGTTTGTTGTATAAATCAAGCGCCTATATTCTGTCCCAGCTACAGAACAACAGAAGAGACAGTGGTTGCATTTCATTTTAACGACAATGTGCCGGCTACGGTTCGTGTTAGCTTGTATGTGCTAACCACTTCACGTCGGACTGCTTCAGTAATGAGGGTCAGTACAAAGCTGGCTGTGTATCGACACTGACCCTCGTAAAAGGATCAGTCCCACCCATACAGGACAAAGTTTTGGTGCAACAGAGTTAAGTTTAAACCATGATTTAATTGGGTCTAAAAGTAAATCCTTGTTGGAATTTTGTCAGATGTGTCCAGTATCGTCTGCCTGTACCTGTCTTCTTTGATTGATTGTTCTGCTGGGGACATTGCTGCTCAGGCAGCTCTTTGACTCCCTATGAGAATTCACATTTCGCCTCCACAGTCAGAGTATGGGCAGCTGTTCATTAAATTTTCAATACATAATGGACCCAGTGTGCTTAAGTCCTACTGGTTCACATAATGTGTCACATAATTACTTAAGAGTAGGGAGTCCTTCCTCAGTCAGTCAGTAAGTAAGGTTAAAGGTCCCATATTATGAAAAACACGTTTTCTCTGGTCTCTACATAAGCTGGTCCTCCCTGAGCCTGCCAACTCCCACAATGAGGAAAACAAGCAAATACTGCATGGTCTCTGCAGCCCACCCACTGGTAAAATGGCGCTCCAACAGGCTGTTCAGATTCTGCTCCTTTTGTTACATAACCAAAAGAAGTCATTTAATGTGTCAATAAGTTTAAGGCAATTTCTATTTAATTTGTGTACATTTTAGTCATTTACATTAAAAACACACTGTTAGTAGTATCATAAGATTAAAAAAAAAAACAGAACTCCCAAAAATTTAATTGGAAAAAACGTCATTTGGGAAAAAATAAAACAGATTTTATAGTAGGCCTGGGCGATAAACCGAAAACTTACTGATACCGAAATTTACGACAATAACCGACGTCATTTTGGCCATGTCGGTATATTCGGTGTCATAGGCATAACATCCACTAGGGACAGGGGACATGTTAGGTCCACTTGATTAATCTACCCCGGCGTATACCGATGTGCTTATTTTACATTAATTTGATGGCAAACTCCGCCCGCTGATGCAACACCAGCTATGCCAGGTTAGTAATCAAGTGAACCCACTCTCTGTGAGTTGCGGACAGTTTGTGTAATGATGCTGCGTTCAAAGGCTGCAACAAGGCCACTGTCTTCGGCCAGGCCGGTCCATTGCTCAAACATTTGTGTTTTGCTTTTTATTCACTCAAAATAATGACTGTATTTCCAGCTAGAAAATGTGCATCTCTCTCCTCCCTCCATTGTTGTTTGCATTTGTGTGTCTGCGTGGTCTGACACGTGAGTGTCCTCATGCTGGAAAACGTGACTTCTCGCTTACGTGACGTCACTCCCCGAGACGCAAGAAAAAGCTAAAATATATATTTTTTTACTAAGGAAAATGACAAAACTAGTAACGCGTTACCGGCATCACTGATTGTGTAGCTTAAGTGCAACATGGAGCATGAAGATGTAAAGAAAAAAATAAAAACAGTAGAATTAACTTTAAGCAGGTAGGAGGAAAGTCGGAGGTGTGGACCCATTTTCAACAAGTCGTGGGCTGTGATAATAACATTTGTCGGCTTTGTCGAGTGCATTAAGTGCGGCACTTTTTGCATTATTCATTAAGATTTCTGTAGTTCAAACAACTCGCAATTGTAGTCGAGAATGTCAGTTATAACAGCCCACGTATTAAACAGTTGTTGGGTTTAAATCGGTCTCGTAATTACATTCAGTGTGTCGGGCCGGGCTCGGACACAACGTGCACGGGCTCGGGTCGGGCTTGATTCTAAGCTCTACTCGGGTCCAGCCGCGACTTTACTGAGGTTCACCCAGTGTAAGCAGCAGGAGGACGGTTAGCTCACCTCCCAGAACATGGCACTGAATCACTGGAAACTGATTTAGGGACTGTCATCAAATAACTTAGCATAAATATATTAATACAAAATAATTGCAGTTCTTTCAATATCTTCCATGTCATGGGGCCCAGTGACTCCAGCAGCAGATTGTATTAGTAAACTGGACGAATGAGACACAGCTATGTTTATTGTACTTTAGTGCTCCCTCCATTTTATATGAATATTAATATGCAGAAATCTTGATTTTTTTCTCAATAGCTTCCATGTCATGTGACCCGATGACTTCTGAAACAGATTCTGTGTCTATCAAAAATATATAATGATAAAGAAAATAATGGTAAAAAAAGTTCTCTAAGAGGTTAACATATTATTAAGCAGCAATGTCAACTTCTCTACTATTTTGTCTCATGTCTTAGATTCTGATTCTGAAGTCCTTAAAATGTTTATTTATTTACATCCAGCCTCTTCCACCACCTGCAGTACAACCACGTGATTCAATTCGAAGAAATAAAAAAAGCGAGAAGCTTAGAATTGTTTATTAGGGACTGTATATTTTATACTTTTAAACTTATTCAGTTGTTGTCATTTCAAGTAATCTGTGCTTTTCAGCTGTTCAATCGTGTGCTTATCAGTTGTTCTTAACTACTAAATAAATAATATAAATCTTAACTACAATGTAGTTTTACAGTCCTTTAAAGTGGCATTTCTGTAAATACACAGGATTTTTTTTCCTTTTTTTAGGGGGGGGGGTTACTTATCGTTCATTTCTCGTTATCGAGGTGAGTTGCTCAATATATCGTGATATTGATTTGAGGCCATATCGCCCAGCTCTATTTTATAGGGCCCTACATCAGCATGAGGGCGAGTAGATAATGTTAGACGGTGAACTTTTCTTTTTATTTAAGTGCAGAGGAGGGGGCAGTGACTGAGCAAGAGGTTACCGTCTAATAAGTCAGTTTGTTTTCTGTGGTCTAAACACTTAACCCTGATCAAATTAACATGGTACAACATGTAAACGAACTACAAACCCTCACTGAAGTCAGCGGATCAGTTTCCCATTTATTTCTCTGTTGGAGTTATTAATGATATGTAAATGAGCGACATTAAGGACATAAGCCAAGGTCGAGGCCAAGATGATCCTGGCCTGCTGCCTCTTCAGCCATTTTACCAGCATTTTGTTGTTACACAACTCAAAAGCAAAATACCTTAAAAAACAGCAGGGACCAGTATCTTTGGGGAAGGGGTGGGGGCTGATTTCTTGTGCGCCTTCGACACTGTGGCAGCTCTGTATGATAACTAGTTGGAGAGGCAGCCCTGGTGTTTTACAAGCTTTGGGTGGTTTTGTGGCTGGGAGGCAGGCAACACATTCCACTTGGCTGGCATTCACAAAACTGTTCGTTATGCAAGTTTAGGTGTGTGCCTGTGATTTTCTCGTCATGCAAAACTGACAGAGCATTTCCAACAGTCTACTGACAACAAACAAACAGTCCAGAACCCAAAGAAGTTTTTGCTGATAGATCATTTAAATAGTTCGATAATTAATTAATTAATTAATAATCTTAGCATGTACGTATGTCATTTGTGCCAATATGGGTCTTTGGTCTGGTCTGGGATAATGGAAGTACACAACTCAAGAAAATATTCAAGTAAGGTCTAATATAAAATAAGTACTCTGTCCAAATTCAGAATACTTAAGAAATACTTAAGTACTTAAATACTACTAGGTTCTGAGAATAGAGACATTTGACCAATGAGGGCATAATCTTGTCGTGAAATAAAGACGCACATGCATATTTCTTCTCTAGCATTTCAAAAATAGCTGGAACTGTGAATGACGATAAATATTTTCCAAGACCACATTGGTTTAAAGGGATATTCCGGCATAGGTTTAATGCATGGTCTAACACACCGTAACACCCGAGAGATTAAGTTTTCTGACTGCTAGCTTATGCAGTTTTAGCAATCTCAGAAAAGATGATAACAATACACTGCAGTCTATGCCAACCAGGAAATCACCATCAAAAAGCCACTCATAGCCACAAATAATGCTCAGAACAGCACCAAACTTAAGCAACAGTACAAATAGGGTCCCAGCACACAGTTTGTGGCATCAAACATCTGCTAGCTTTGCCAGATTTCTATTGAAAAGAGAACACAAATCACCACTCTCCTGCAGCAGCTTGCTCATTGTGGGGAAGCCCTGACGAGTCGACCACCGAGTGCAGTAGAGTTCCGCAGCTCAACGATGAAAATGTATGATTAATACTCCATGGAAATGCAATCAAAGTTCATATGTGTCTTGCCTACCAGTTTATAACAGTTATTATCGAGAGCTGACAGAGAAAAGAACGGAATTGAGCATTTCTAACTGCACTCGGTAATCGGCTAGTCAGGGCTTCCCCACAACGAGCAAGCTGCTGCAGGAAAGTGGTGAGTTGTGTTGTCTTTTCAATAGAAATCAGGCAAAGCTAGCAGATGTTTGATGCCTCGAACTATGTGCTGGGACACTATTTGTACTGTTGCTGAAGTTTGGTGAAATTCTGACCATGATTTGTGGGTATAAGTGGCTTTTTGATGGCGGTTTCTTGGTGGAGGCATAGAATGCAGTGTATTGTTACCGTGTGGTCTTTTCTGTAGTTGCTAAAACTACATAAGCTAGCGGTTGGAAAACTTGATCTTCTGCGGGGGGTCTTACTCTGTGTCATGGTGTGACCATGCATTAAACTTACACCGGAATATCCCTTTAAGGTTTGTTCCACTGCTTGTTTGTGTGACCATCTGCAGTCCTTCAGGTAATCCTGCCATCTTGAAGTTCTTATTTTTGTATTTTGTCACAGGACAGAGTGCACAGTCAAAACAGCAATGGCACAGCAAATCCAAAAATCACACATTTATGTCTAGGAGAGCAGACCAATCTCTGTTTTTTGCAACAGATGCTGACCACGCCTCTTTTCATCTATTATTCACAAGTCAGAATGAAGCCCGTCAGCTTTAATAGAACTGGTCGAACAAGACTGAATTGTCAACACAGCAGTGGACACACAGGACTACCCAAGAGAATCCACTAAGAGGCAAAAATATTACCACGTACAGCACCTGCAGTGAGGCTGTGATGGATGGTACACAGACTATGAGGAGATTAACACAGTGTTAAGAGCTTACAGCCTCTCAGGTTCAACACACCCACCATGAATGGGGACAGCGGAGTGGAAAACACCTGGATCTGTGTTATTCCAGAGTACTGTGGGATGGCAGGGTTCCCTGGGCTGCACATGGAGCTGTAAGGTCCATCATAAATTGTGGATTTTTATTAGCAAATGGCATAACAAAAAGTAAGGGGGTCCAAAAACTGAACTGGCTTGAGATGTTCTCTCCAGCTTTTTCCTTCACTCTCCAATTCTGAATAAACACAAGAACACAAAGAGTTTCTTCACCAGAATCGTTTGTGTAGGAACTTGCTCTTGCGGTTCTCGCTCTGGGCCCCGAGGGCCCTGAGGAAATATTTACAACCTTCTCAGCCACTGAATGCTTCTTTTTACGACCATGTTACATAAGAGCGCCAATGTGCTCATCTCACCCACTCCCAAAAACTTGTAAAGGTGGCCTCTCTCTGGCATTTTTTCAGCCCCTCTGTAATACCCCCCACTGACCCAGCCAATAAGGAACATACTGTACCCTGCCTTCAAACTGCTGTCCAAATGACTTTATTTCCTTAGAGGAGCAAGATCAGCATTCGCTCAGACCCTGATTCCTTTGTTCAAAATGTACACTGCTTTGGAGTATTCAGGTAAAGTGGAAGAGAAAAACATCAGACCTGCTTGAAGGTGTAAGTATGTTTACTACAGTCCTTGGAGGCATACATGTGTGCAGTGCGAGGCCAACACCCTGAAAATGCCTCAACATGTAAAGAGCCTGTTCATGCTGTCACTGCAATCAAAAAGGATTCCAAAAATATAAAGTGTTTACGTGGGCAGGGCCGGGGCTTATAGTGCTCTGGCCTGGTTTAGACAGAGGCGGCACATGGCTGGCAGGCAGTGAGAGGACAAAATGTTCCAGACGCAAGCCTTCATAAGCCCTCAACCTGGAGCAGCAATCTCATTGTCCAGCAGAGTGGAGAAGGATGGAGGGGGATGACAGAGAGGATGGGTGAGATAGATGGCAAAACACACAGTAAGATACGATGCTGACAATCCACATTTC
Source organism: Sparus aurata (assembly GCF_900880675.1). Classification (NCBI taxonomy): domain Eukaryota; kingdom Metazoa; phylum Chordata; class Actinopteri; order Spariformes; family Sparidae; genus Sparus; species Sparus aurata. The sequence goes on along the minus strand of NC_044193.1, from coordinate 31,508,194 downwards.
ATATAGATGCTCCATTCCAGATCCATGTTATTACTTTATGTATTACGTATTAGCCCATAATGACAGCATCTTCTCCAACTCCATAACTGACTGCAGCTCACAGAATGAAATGTAGTGATGGTATGTAACCAAAGAAATGTTCAAGTGCTGTATGTAAGTGTCAGTTAGAGGTTCTTTACTTGAGTTTGCATTTACTAACACTTACTTACTTCCAATTCACTACATTTTGAAGAAAGTAATTGTACCTTTTTACTCCACTACATTTTTTATAGCTTTGTTTGATATAATACTTTAACAATATAAATAATTATTAAATTCATTTTCAAGTATTTCAATGCTGCATCAGAGCCACATGACTGCATATTCAAATTAGTTTATTTCATATAATTTTAAAAAAACACACCGACCAATAACTTGCTGACCAGTGTATACATACAATTAAATATTTCATTATCATAAAACATATGTTTGATCCTTTGATACTACGTACTAGTACGTCATGTTTTCTTTAAGAGTGTAAAAACACAAGCATTGTTGATTGTTGAAAGAACATGCCAAAATACTCTGTAAGTCATCTGTGTATGTTTAATCTTGTTTTGTTATTACAGACTGATAAACTAAAGATGGAATGTAAACTAGGTTATTTCTGTGTAACGTCCTGCCTCTGCTGAAATAACTTAGCTCGTACCAAAGGTCTGCTTGGACTGTTGTCCTGTGTAGATTGTCACTTGTATGTTTGTTGTATGTTTCTCTGAGAAAATTACTTTTGATAACTAAATACATTTAACGACAGACACTTTAAAACTTTTACTCTAGTACTATTAGTATGGGTCCCTTTCAGTTTTACCAAAGTAATATTTAAGCACAATAGCTTGTAGTTGACTGTAGTTGAGTACTATGACTTTTGGGTACACAGATGAAATTGCAGTTCCCCTTAGAAGGGACCTTCTCATATGGAATATTGTCAGAGTGGCTTTACTACAACCACATCAAACAATCAGACTGCAAAAGTGCACAAGCTACAGAGCTTCTTTCCTTTTTAAGATTTCGTAAAAGAAGTGGAAAAGCACATGGGAACTTTTAAAGGCAGTGCCTTGCTAACAGTGGTCATACGTAATCTCTTTTCATGACAGCACAAACCCGACAGCTGGTGAAGTAGAGTAAACATGGGACTGACAAACGATCAGGCTCAGGCTTCTGCTCATAAATCTATTCATATTATTCAGAGTTGGTCTGTATGTCAGTCAAAAATTAGCGGGACTGAAATGTAGATGACATGTTTAAGGTTAGTGCTGGGCAATATTTTGATAGTTTATCGTTATCTTGATATACACAATGCATGATCTTAGATTTTGGACATCGTTAAATCATGATATTGCATAAGTCTTTTCCTTGATTTGAAAGGCTGCATTATAGTAAAATGATGACATTTTCTGAACATACCAGACTATACTACTTCTTCTGTTCTAATACTTAACTTTACCCGCTCTGTCATTATATCAAAATAACAGAAGAAATGTTTAATCAAAAATATAATATATATTTGATTTTGTCAGCCAGTCCCCGCACTGATGCAGGGCTTTTGAGAAAATAAACATCTGTACATTGTTTTTGGTGCTACAGCCAAAAAGTATTTCAATATTATTTTAAGGACAATTTGTGGTAAAGATGTAGCATTTAGAGCTAAAACAATTAGTCATTGATTGATTCATTTTTCTTAGAAATAAAATAACAGGACTGAAACCATCCCCACATGGGCTGTGCAGCATCCCACAGATTCCTGCGAAACAATAGTCCATCAGAATAAACATAGTTCCTCTTTGATTTGTATGTGTGAAATATCATCAGTGATCAGAGCATCGTCACTATGCTGTCATCACCTCTTCCCTAACTTAACCAACTCCTCATATAAATACACATCCCCCTCACTGTTTACAGCCACTAATCCCTCTCTCCAACAGATGACAGATTTTCCGATTGAACCAGTGTGGGGCCGTGGGTCTGTTGCATAACATGCTATCCCATCATGCAATAGAACTAAGCCAATCTGCAGCAGCAGACTAGCACGCAATGGCGCCTTCACAGTACATCGCAGTCAGCTCTGCTTACAGCTGGGAGCCAAGAGGTGTTTTGTCGCAGGGTGATGGGGCAGGATCTCTGGGAGGGGCTTACAGTACAGGTTAAACAGAGAATGGTTGTAGGATAGGAGAGCTAACTGTCAAATAAATGATGGGCTTAGTCCTGGTCATTGGACGGTTCAGGTTCAAACAAAGAGACGCATGGTTCGAGTCAGCGAACATCCACTCAGCGGCTGAGTGATGTGCCACAAGAAATATCCACTCTAAAAAGTAAAAAGAGACAATGAACATCTTACAGGGACACATACTTTCTACACTGTCCCTGCAGCACACCCCCCCTACTGAGTGTCCATGACTGTTTGGGGAGGGGGATTTTTTCTCTGATATCCAAAACATGTTCAGGGTGAGGTTAGGTCATGACTCTTTACTGAAAATTAAGTAATTCTCAAATTAAAAGTGTCACCTCCTGTTTGAGCATGAGGGAGGTATATGTTCTGTTCTGTGGTTTGACAATATCAATTCAAATCCTCTATTTCCTACTGCATCTGTATGTGATTTCATTAATTGTTTAAATTATTCAAAAATCAAAAAACTAAGCATATAATTGTAGTTTGTAGTTTATAGGTCCTCACATATAGGGTGAATAAAATGTGAATGACATTAAAAGGATTTAACTTCAGAAATACTTCCTCAGTTCTTTGTCACTCTGGCAAGTTAATACTGGTCAATAACTGGCTATGGTTAAATACACAACAATTTAATCATAATGACATTAAGACGGATAATATAAATACCAGGCTGTTAATGTGTTTATGATTACAGGTGTCACAAATCTTCAAATCAACAACATGACTTCACTTTGAGAAATTCAGTTTTTCCTCTAAAGTTTGGTTTCTCAACCCTCTTCCCAAGGAAAGCAATAAACAATCTCTGCAAAAGAAAATAAATCTCCATCACTTGGAGAGTTACCAACAGTACAGATCATCTCTGAGGTAAAATGAGGTGTCTGAAAGTGCCAGCTAATGCTAAGCCAGCTGTGTTATCTTTGAAATGTTTTTGGTTTCTTCAGATACGAAATTAAGTTTATTTTGATCGATTTTAGATTTAGAAAAAAAATCACGACAACCCTAGTAAGCATTAGCAGTAAGTCATTACAGTGTACTAATCTAATTTAAGTCTAAGGGCAATTGAACTTGTACACAACTTGCGATTGAATAAGAATATGTTGCTTAATTGCATATATCATTGTTATCACTAAGAAATGATGATGCTGATGTGACCCACAATATAACATTCGCTTTCAGACGAAGGTCAGAAGGGAGAGAGGGGAATTCTGATTCCCCTCTAGTTTTTTTCAGGTAATAGGTTTAAGTGTGTGTAAACTTCTGTTTGAGGTGGGAGTAAACTGAGTTCACCTCTCCATCTCATTTTGTCCGGCACTACGACATTGGTGACTTCTTTTGTTTGCCTGCTGGATAGTGGTTTGAGCAACTGTGCTGAAAATGTCCTTTTAGGTAAAAGAACCTCATGGGCACCAGGAGACAAAGAAGCTTCATGCCTTAGAGAAAAATATCACCACATGAGCAGCAGAGAGCACAGTAAATGTATTGTCCTTCCTGTCAACATCAATGCAACTGAAGCTTGGTCTACAGATCCATGCAAATCAACATGCAACACGCATGAGTTAGCAAGCAGCAGATAGTGATGCATTTGTCATGGCTTGTCAGGATATTCTTTGTTGGGAAATAAGCCAGGTCACTGTCAGTCATGAGGACAGAAATATCATCTTGTAATATGCGGTGCAACAGTCGGTACTTGGATGGAAACAGGAGTCAGAATTTAGTGTTTTCACAAGAAATGCAATTAAGTTTCAGGTGTGATTATGAACCAGGTTAAGTCAGGTACAAAACATGTCAAGTTAATGCCAAATTCCTGTTGATTAATCTTGACTGTTGATTCGCTCTCTCTTTCTGTCTCTCTCTCACGCACACAGACTACACATAATAAATTGGGCTGTCTGCCCTTGGGCCTGGGGTGTACCCTGCTTGATTCCCAGTGCCGATCTCAAAGTCATCATCTCTTCTGTTTATTCACTAGCTGTGCTCTTACACCACCCTCTCCATGCCATCAACACAGCTCCTGTTACCTAACTTCACCTTAAACCTTTCTTCTGTGTTTGTTAGTTCGTGGCAGTCATACATTCATCCTGCAGTGACAGGGACTATTAGTCAACTTGTGCACCTCAGTCATCTTGTTAACTCTATAAATGGCTCAGTTTTATGTCTTGACGTCAGTGCTCTGCAATGGATACTTTCACTTTGGTTAATCCTGTTTCCTTGACAGTGACTTGGGAAGCCTTGGCAGAAATCGGGAGCAGGAGTAAGGCTTAGGAACTATTTGGAGTAAAGGGACTAGGCCAACATGTCACCTCGTGTCACCTCATGTCTTGTCAGCCACTTGTGGTTCATATGGTCCAATAGATCATCAGACTCATCATGACAAAATTAAATACATTTTTCTTAATAGTTTTCCAAAAGGATATTTCAGTTCATTATAACTTAGATCGTATTTTGGAGGTTTTAGCTATTTTGCTCTCATCAGTAACATTAACACTGTACTAATTAAGTAGATTAAATCTAGTGCGGAGACATTACTCATCAAATCTCCAGGATGGCCGTTTTCTCCTTTAAGTAAGAACAAATAAACTTAAGTTGAACCAAACTTTCCATTGAGAGGGGCCTGACACTCCAGGTGTGCCGGTGTGGCCCGTACTTTTGGCATTAGTCAGCCCTTGTTTTCACGGTTTTCCTCTTGAATGAGGGATTTAAGAACAACAGTTTGGACAGAATAGTTTTCTGTTTTAGCCCCTAATTAAGTGGTTTCAACAAAATGGATAATCTGACTGCTTGTGATTTTTGTCAGCTCAAAGTAAGAATACCTGTTTCAGTTGGTGGTTACCAAAGGCCAGTGCTCCCTTTCAGCCAGTACTGGTGAGTCCAGTGTCACAGAGGAGCCTGAGGGCTACAAGCCCCACTAATCACCACACACCTCTATAGTTTAATGCATGCATGTTCTTTGATTGTGTATGACTTACTTAGAGAACATGCCCAAAGTTAGGAAAATAGTAAGTAACTAATAAGTTATCAAGGGAGTGGAGCTTACCTGGAAAGGAAAGGGGTCCCTTCTTTGACTGGTTAGGTTCAAAAAGGAAAGGTTTTGGGAAGGTGGTGGCTGTCATGCAGCACACGTGACTTGGTCCATCCGCACCTCAAGCTGGAAGGCGTCCGGTCGGTCCTGAGGGTTGACTGCAAGCATGTCCTGAAGGAGTTTCTTCACCCCCTCAGACATAGAGCTCCTAGCTCTCTGAGGGATATGGAGAACCATTTTGGGGTTCTCCAACAGAGCCTCTCCTACGGGTACAATCTCTGAGCCCTGGCGTATGTAGGTGCCCAGAAGTTCACGCTTGGACTCTGCATCAATGAAAGTGATCCGCTCGATCATTGCCCAGAAGATGATGCCTAGGGCAAAGATGTCAGCCTTGGCTGTGTAGTGGCCCTCCCACACCTCAGGGGCCATGTAAAAATCCGAGCCACATGCTGACGACAACCAGAACTTGTTTATATTGACAATGTTGTTCTGGTTGCTGCCTTTGCCACCCGCACCCAACACAGGCAGGTCTTCACTGTTCTTGGAGTTTAGGCCAGCACAAACTTTACTGAGGCCGAAGTCAGCCACTTTGAGAACAGGTGAACCAGATTTCTGTGAGATAAGAATGTTGTCTGGCTTCAGATCACGATGGACGATGTTGTTCTTGTGCAGGAAAGCTACAGCACTCGTCAGCTGGCGCATAAAGCTCCTGTTTGTCTGGGGGTCGGGCCGGCGGGACAAGATGTACTGGTTGAGGTCCCCTCCCTCGCAAAACTCCATGACAAACCAGAGATAGCACGGCTCCTCTGGGCAGCCCAGGATGCGCTCCCCTGCACCATGCAGATTAAAAATGGACACATACAACCTCATTAGTGAGAAAGTGGCTGTCAAACTGTGAAGCTGCTAAAAATCACTCCATATTTCAAACATACAAGTCAAGAACACACAAGTACAGTAATACCTCCAGTGTCATTTCAGCACAGTATTTGGCATGCTTATTATTTTCTAAAAGAGCTATGAAACTGAGGCTTGTTCTTTATATAGCTATTCATTTTTTTAATAAAACAACCACAAAAATAAGTTGTGGTGTCTGTATAGTATGTATAAGACTTCAGAATTTCCTCTCCAGTAAGCATCACCATTATCAGTGGTTTGTGAAGGCATACACCACATACTATCATACTATTCAGCTGTGTCATTTGAGGTTTCAATCCTCAAACTTTCCAAATTTCACTATGGCTGGGCAACATATAGATGTTATATTGTTGTCTTGTGACTAACTATCTGAGACAAAATATTGTTATATTGTGGGATTGCGCTTTTTTCTGGTTTTAAAGGCTGCATTACTGTAAAGTGATGTCCTTTTCTGAACTTACCAGCTTGTTCCACTTTTTCTGATACTTGTCTTTACCCACTTAATCATTGTATGCACATTAGTGATGATTTCTATTTAAAAAAAAAAAAAAGTTACTCGAGAATGTTTTCACAATTTTTATTTTGTTGCCCACTCCAAACATCTATGAAGTACTTTTGAGTAGTGTTGCACGGTAAATCGATACTAGAAAGGTACCGCGGTACCCAGCCGCTAAAAACAATACTTTCTCACGTTTTATTAGTATTGGTACTTTATGAACTTTGTGCGACAGCAGGGAGGCGTGTCTGTGTGTGCAGCTTCTCTCTGCTTCCTCACTGCCTGCAGCCGGAGTGGGCGTGGTTTCACAGTGACAGACAGACAGTCACAGAGCAGAGCGAGACAGACGTGTTGGCTCCCTTGGTCATTAGGGATTTAAAACATGGTTTACAGACAGCTTTGTAGTGTCCGTGGGCTTGCCCTTACTGTCGGCAACATAAGCCAAATGTTTGCTCCGTGCGTCTGCTTCTTCAACAAGCCTAGGACGGTCCGCAGAAGCACTTTCAGCTGACTGACATACAGACTTATTCAAAGGGTTTAAAGGGCTGCAGGTTAGCGATAGATAACGTTAAATATCCCCCGGGATGTAAGTCAAGCAAACTTTTTCCACCATCAGAGTTGCACGAGGCAGTCAGGGGTAAAGCTAACTGTTTTACTGTTTAACAGTGCACTGTTTAACAGTCCGATGTGGTTCCACACATCTCTGTATGCAAATGCAACGTTCACACTGGTAATATGAACTTCACCATAACATGTGCTGGTGTTCACAAGTATGCTGATCAACAACACCACTTATAAATGATCTTTTTTAAGTCAATCAGTACAAGTAATATAATCATAGCATGTGCATTTTTGTCAATAATTTATCATATATATTGTAATTTATATTATTAGAAAATGGTCTGATTAGAGCACAGACCTCCACTACGTCTGGGTCATTTGTGTTGTACTTTAATGCACTAATGTAGTTTGCAGGCTAATAATCAAGGGTTTGAACTTTATCAACATGAAATGCAAATTGCAAATTTCCTCTTTGTGGGATGAATATAAAGTATTATCTTATTATATGAACTGCCAGGCTTACAGTTAATGTCACTTATGTTCATTATTTTTATGCTAAAAAAAAAGTGGTTAATGTGCTGTTAATCTTTTTCTACTTCAAGCACTGAGCTTTTAATGGGAAATCAGGTTATTTAATAATCTCTAAGAGCAAACAAGACAAATGAACAAAACAAGAAGACACTTGTCTTCTTGGATACAGAAGCTATAAAGCTCAGCAGCTTTTACAAAAATATATATTTTTTATTATGATATTTTAATTGTTTTAATTAATAAAAAGAAATACATTATTTTAAAGTCCACATTCTGTCATCTGTTATTTTAATCCATTACTTTTGATGATGTTCTAGTTTTCCGCCGTGGTATCGTTTCAGTATTGGTATCGAGATATTTTAGGCAGGTATTGTACCAAAGTCATATTTTTGGTATCACGACAACACTACTTTTGAGGAGATTTCCTAATATCAAAATGTATATTTTGTATCACAAAAATGTTTGCATATCATGTTAAGGCCAATTCGCCCAGCACTAATTTGCTTTGCTAATAAGTTTCCTCTATTCTGACACATCTCCTCTTGTGATCAATTTAGTTAGCAGATGATGGCGTCATATCCATATGACACTGTCTAATGACAGATTTGTTAAATGATTCTATTGAAAACAGGACCCGCTTTACTGAAAATGTTAGCCCTTCCTGATTCCTGTCTCTTTCTAAAGCTCTAAGAAATGTACTGAACCTTTGAGTTTGCATCAACAGCATGGACCCTTGAGTTAGCAGTGAAATAGGGTTTCAAAATGTCCAAACTGCTTTGCTCTCCCATGCTGACCTGCCCTGAGGTTCCCTCTGCGGGTTTCTGTTTATGACTGATGAATATTTGGCTTTTCACTTTATGGCTTGGTTGAGTGGACGCAGACAAAAGCTTAGAGGGCATAAAAGTTGAAAACAAGTCCTCTGTGTTTTTATCCAAATCCTACAAACAGTCGGTATTATCACTTGATGGCTGCAAAAGATGTCAGCTCAAGATTAATATTTCATTTCAGCAGCTATTAAAAGAAGAGACAAAGACTGCAAAATTTAACCGCATGGGTTAACATTTGTCTTTAAATGCAAAATTTCAAATGTTATTAGATATATGTCAAATTGGTTATCTATTTCTATTAGCCCTGCTAAACAATAACAAAGGGAGTCATAAGTAGGTCAAACTGGATTGATGACAACAATGACACAAATAAAGGTATTCAAAATGTAGCTTTCATAAAATATATCTTCAGTATTTCACTAAAATATCCCACATTACACTGTAACATCATAGTTTAATGTCTGAAATTTCAGTAAACATGCAATGGCTTAACACGGTGACAAGTAGTACACTGTGTTCTCTTGTAAGCAGAGGGAAACACAGTGTACTCTCTGTGCCTGCTATAGGTAACGTATAGCTACGTCACTGGCAGACAGAGGGCTGCCAAAGGACTGAATGTTGCTTATAATTCACAAAATCCTTTTATAGAGGATAAGCCTTCCATCATACAGACTGTTTATAGCACATTTCTTTCACATGATTTACGTCTTCCAAACCATATCATTAATGTAAATTATCTTAATATTTAAGGTCACCTAAAGAAGTGCAACACGCGCTGTAAACTACATATTTTACTTTTGTATTCATCTGCAGCTGACTGTGATTTAGTAAAGCAGGGCCACAGTTTGACTTACACATACAGCCATCAACTACGCAAACTCACAGTGCTGGGTTATATAAGCTAAAGACACATTTCACCATTATGTAGATGCTATTACTGTGATTTTATTGCAACGTTTGACAACTGGGCTTTTTAAAGACGGGATCATTAAGATTGATCTTGGAGCTTTAGCTGGCAAAATCGCCGTCACTTTCTGAACGTCTTATTAGGAAGCATTTTTACGGCATGTTTTGACTTTTAGGAGCTCATTTGATTCCCTTTCGTGGAAACAGGCTATGTCTTATGTCCTATGTCAGTACTGGTACCACTTGTTAGGTGGACTGCTAACAGTTGCGGAAGGAACAAGACAGGTCCTGACTACCTTTGAGTGATGTCTCCACCAGCCGCAGGTACTGTTTGGACCTCTTGTTTCCGTGGCTCATCTTCTGGGCCAGGCCGTTCCTCTGCATTACACACTCCTCCAGTTGGACCACATTCTGGTGCCGGTTCTCCAGGCTCGTCAGGGCCCAGAACTCGGCCAGAGCTAGCTCTACGTTTTCCGGGGCGTCGCATTGGAGCCTCTTCACCGCCACCCTTGCCCCTGTTTTCCGGGCTATAGCCTCGTACACCACCCCGTAGCTTCCCCGGCCGACCTCTCGCAGCAGGCTGTACCGAGGAGACACCACAACCGGGGGCTCGAGTCGGTCATTGCGGAGGAAGCTAATGGAGAAGCAGTCGTCGTCGTCCTCTTCCTCCTCCATGGGCTCCGTGTGGTTGTTGTCCTCCACCGTGCGGGAGCGGAGGATTCGGCCCAACGTTAGGTCCCGCTTCATCTTCCCGGCGGCCACGCTCCGCCTGCAGCCCCGCATACCACCGCTTACCTTTCTCCTCTTCTTCCCGTCGCAAATATCCATAACTTCCTCTTTGTTGAAAGTAGGCATGAAGGGAGGACGTGTTTATCGTTCATTACTTTAACTCGGAACTACTATAGTTTGACGTCCTGACGTCTACGTGGCTGCAGGTCGGACAGGTTCAGCGCCAGCCTATCCGTTCGGTTACTTTGGAGAGTTGTACAGTGACGACGAGCAGGCTGTGAGGTGCTCTGCCACAGTCAGGCTGCCCAGCTGTAGTAAACACAATGTTCCAGCTCCGGAGTAGGCAAAGAACACAGAGAACAGGGGGCTGGACCACTCTGCTTCTCCGCCACACGGTGATTGGCTGAGATAGAAAACGACTCGCGAAGGACTTGTAAATAGTCAGAGAGGTGGAGAATACAGCGAGAACGTAGTGTTTGTTTTTGTTTTGAAATACATAATAATAATAATTTAATATCAGCCGTGATGAAGAAGCATTGACACTGAAAGCTCTGCTATTAAACGCTTTAATGAGCTAATACAAACGGCTCCTCCGTCCACGCTGCGCCTCTCTGTGGCGTGCACAAGCATGTGAGGGGCAGGGCTTCAGCACGTGTAGACAGGCATGGACAGAGAGCACGAGCTCAGCATCATGCTCAGATAGACCACTGACAGACAGGACACACCGGTGTCCAGGACCGGCTCTTCTGTCTGTCTGTCTGTCTGTCTAGCGCATGCCTGCCATAACACAGGGCTCCCTCCTTTGTTACTCTGTCTGACGTTTCCTCAATTTTTTCATCCTTAAGATTTATATATATACAGTTTATGAAGATATAATAGAATTAGCTTAACAAATTGATGATTGCATAGCTTATTCGGGAATTATGCACTTTTAAGTGATCTCTCTATAATGTATTATAAAGGGCAGTATGACGTTTTGGAGAAGCACATTCAAATTTTAATGATTGTAACATTTACAATGATAATGATGTAAAAATATATATATATTCCTTAACTGACTGAACAAGCAGTTCTCACAGGAAAATAAGGTCCCAGAACACTATTTTGCTGTAACTGATTTTTTGTTACATGTTAACTTTTGGTACATCCTTATACTGAACATATTTGAGTACCAATCTTGTGTTTTGAGTTTTGGTAGTCAGCATATGCGTTACAGAATGTGTCCTAATGTCTTAACTTCAATTCATGCATATAAGAATACACTGATAGTTTGTAGTCGTTCAGGACATGTCTGTTATCAGTCCTGCTGCCACTGACTGCTGCTGCCTGCAGGCTGACTCATTAATGCCGTAGGCTATCTATTTGATATATGGCTGATCTAAGCATTATAAGTTTTTATACGATAAGACACTTGATGAGTGAGTGAACACTGATTGTTATCATTGTTATCCACCCACAGCTTTGTAGACACTGTCTTCTGTTGGAAGCTGTCCTCTGATAGTAGACACATTTCTCACACAAGTCCTGACACTGCTGACAGAATTTGGGGTGGCTATGGCTCAGGGGTAGAGCCAGTGTTTTGTTATCAGGAGGTCGCTGGTTTGATTCCCCTAGTCTGGCAAGTTTGACATATTTCTCTTCTGATAAAAATGTCTTGCCCAAAACTAGTGAACCTTTGATTTAGATTCTTTTGAGTTTTTTTGTTTGTTTGTTGATTGATTGATTGATTGATTGATTGATTGAAATATATTTATTGACTCTATAAAATAATGTATCAATCTCTTCAAAGGTTTCAGATTCAGGCTCAGTCAGTGAACATGCACTATGAAGCAGGTAAACATTCACATTCACACACATTTTGGGCATTTATTAGACACTTTTGTCCAAAGCGACTGACAGTAATTCATACTTACATGCATCAGGAGCACTTTGGGGTTCAGTATCTTGTCCAAGGACACTTGCCAGACCAGGGGAATCAAACCAGCGACCTTCTGATAACAAAACGCTGGCTCTACCCCTGAGCCATAGCCACCCCAAATTCTGGCTGCAGTGTCAGGGCTTGTCTGAGAAATGTGTCTACTATCAGAAGACAGCTTCCATAAGGAAGTGTGTCTACAAAGCTGTGGGTGGATAACAATGATATTAACAATCAGTGTTCACTCACTCATCAAATGTCTTATTGTATAAAAACTTTAATAATGCTTAAATCAGACATATATTAAATCAAATATATCATATATTCTACGACATTAATGAGTCAGCCTGCAGGCAGCATCAGTGGCAGCAGGACGGATAGACATGTCCTGAATGACAACAAACTATCAGAGGAGGCTCGTCCATAGAGGCAGAGGAGGTTGGTCCTCCTCTATTTTTGAGAGGCAAGAGGAAGATAAAAAAAAAAATTTAAGAAAGAGTAACTGGTTGAAATAAATCATTACCAAATCTCAGTTTCATTTATAAAATATTATATATATATTATATCATAATAAAAGTTTCTTCTTTGGAAGAAAATTCACTTAAAACGGTTCACCAGCAACAGCTGCAGACGGAGGAGACAGAGCAGTCTGTGAGAGGAGCAGGGAGCAGGAGGGTGGGGGCTAGAGGAGGACGGAGGGCTTCTGTCCTCCGTGGGAGGGATCTCCTTCCATTCACTCAATGCATTTAGGATTTTTTCATGCTGATCTATGATTTGCTAAGACACGTAAAATGACGCGCTAAGGGAGGATGTCCTCTTACCAATCAGCAACCAGAATACAAGATTGACAGCAGGTTGGTCCAATAACAGTTCCCAAATTGCATTCTCACATTTATACAACTGTAAACAAAAAATACTTCTATGTATTTTACAGCTTTCACTGCCAGCCATGCTCGGACAAGAAATATGGAGTTTTCAGTGATATTGGAGTCGGTTTCAAAGGAAATATAAGCACTTTTCTGAAAGAAAAAAAACTGTTGGGAGAAATCAGAGAGAAGCAGTCAGTTCGTCCTATTGGAGTACATTAGCGGTAGCACAGTGGGTAGAGCAGTTGCCTGCCACACAGGTGACTGGGGATTGAATCCCGGAAGGTGTATACAGTGGTATTTTCTTTGTCTTGTATATTAGCCATTTAATAAAATGTTTTTTAAAGTCTTGTAAGTCATTGTTTTATTGCTTAATTTTCATTGAATATAAGAAAGTAGGGATAAGTAGTTGAGTTATATAAAATAACATGACACCGTGGACTGGTTTTCCTCCTGTCCTCCCCAATTTTTTCAGTCACCAGCTGGCACTGCAAACTATCAACATATTCTTATATGCATGGTTTGCAATTAAGACATTAGGGCACATTCTGTAACGCATATGTTGACTCCCAAAACTCAAAACACAAGATTGGTACTCAAATATGTACAGTATAAGGATGTAACAAAAGTTAACATGTAACAAAAAATCAGTTGCAGCATTTAAAGGCACGCTCTTTTCCATGCCTACACAAACTAAATAATTAAACTCTCTTTGTTTTCATGACAGTATAAGGATGTACCAAAAGTTAACATGTATGATAAGAAAAAAAAAACAGTTGCAGCATTTAGTTTCATTCAGTTAAAAAAAAAAAAGAATATTGTAAATGTTATAATCCTTAAAGTTTGAATTTCTTCTCCAAATGGACATACTGCCATTTATAATATATTATATAGCTATGCAATCATCAATTTATCAAGCTAATTCTTTGATATATATACATATATATATATTAGGGCTTTCAAACGATTAATTTTTAAAATCGCGATGAATCGCATTTTGTCCATAGTTTACTTGCGATTAATCGCAAATTAATCGCAATTTTTTTGGCACATTTTTTTCTGTTCTTAATGTACCTTAATGTATTTTTTTTCATGTTCTTAATACTTTTAACAACATAAGAAAGGGCACATATGCTTGCTTTCAACACTTCAAATCATTCAGGAAAATAAAAGGCTCCCCTCACCCTAAATGGGATCAAAACATGGTAATGTCAGCTTTTGGCGAGGGGAGGAGGAAGGCGGGGAGGGTTGGGGGGGCCGGTGGGCTCTCTGCATCTGCCATGTGTTTGGCTTGCAAATGATATCTGAGACTCGAAGTACTTCAATGGTAACTCATTTCATGTCGACAGTACATGCAGATAACTTTTGTCCTATCGACCGAACCATCTGGCAGTGTTTTGAAAGTGAATTTGCCGTTCTTAAGTCCATTCTCCATTTACTTTCACTTTCGCTTTTCAGTCCACCGTGTTTTTCAAGGACGCCAACCCTGCTTCTTCTTCTTCTGATTCTCTTTCTTATTCTTCTGCTGCCCTCTGGATCATATGAAGGAGTATTAGGGCCAGCCAAAATAAAATAAAAAATACGGCACGAGGAAAAAAAGCAGGAAAAATACAAATCCGTCACAAGAAAAAAAAAAATCCAGCACAAGAAAAAAAAAATGTCAGGCAAAAAAAAAAAGAAAAAAAAAAAAAAAGAAAAGTAAATCGGCACAAGAAAAAAAAAAGAAGTCAGGCGAAAAATAAAACAAAACAAAAAAAGACAGCAGAGGCTTTCCCACGTACCACAAAGCGACTGACGGCTCCAAGACAGCAGCCAGCCGGACGTCTGTGGAGTGTGAAGGTGATTTTCTGAAGTGGTGAAACTGTATTCGTAACTGATAAATGTATCAAATCAGTAACTTAAAGCCTATTCCTTATTGACATTTCCAATCTTGTTGAGCTCAAGTCGTCAACCTAGCTACTAGCCTACTAGCTAAAAGAGATAGAATTTCCTTATTATTATAGCCGATTCTGAAGTACCACTTAATCAACATGTCAGGCAGCCATGGCCATCGACTACAGTACTTTGATATTTTCTAAATTAATTTATTTTTATGCCTGACTTTTTTTTTTTTTTCCTTGTGCCCGATTTTATTTTTGCCTGCTCTTTTTCCCTTGTGCCAGATTTTTTTATTTTTATTTTTTTTGGGCTGGCCCTAATACTCCAAGACTACAGGTGCCACTGACGGCCGTAAATCAAACAATGCATGTTCCTTTTTTTAAAAAATACTGAGTGTTAATCGCACGTTAAAAAAATTAACAGCGTTAAAAGGATGTTGCGTCAATGCGCGATTAACACGTTAACTTTGACAGCCCTAATATATATAAAATCTTAAGGGTAAAAAAAAATGAGGAAACTTCAGACAGAGTAACAAAGGAGAAAACCGACAGACAGACAGACCGACATGTAAAGGTTGTTGTGTTTAAGATAAGATTTTGAAAAAAGAAATCTCAGCATATGAAAATTATAATAGCAATACAATACAAATCCAGATATATGTAGATGGCAAAACATAGGTAAAGATTATGAATCCTGAAAAATTTATATTCTGTGTTGAAGGATGAAACCATCCATGATACAGCCTTGCTGCCTTATCCTTGGTGGTCATCTGGCAGGATGTGGAAAGGGGAACATGTGCAGTTGTGAGCACGATAGCGCTGCTCGAGCATAGAGCCCATGGTGACCTGGAGTAGCCTTCTCCCCAGACACTCCATGAGGGCCGATGCAGATGCCGTCAGTCAGTAGCCCTTTTTAGATAGAAAAGGCGGCACATTTGCTCCAAGGTAAGGATGGCAATGTGCCGCCCTGTCTTTCTAAACCCGAGGCGTAATATTACTCCTTCTCCCAAAGCCGCCACTGGGGTAGGCGTAAACATGTGACGTGACGTGAAGTTCGAACTTGGGCTGTGAACGGTGACAACGAATTTGTCTTCAAAATAAGAGCTTTACATTGCACCCCATTGGAGTTTAGAACTGAGTTCTTGGCGGGGGGGCTTTTAAGTTGAAAGTAGCGACCAGTCTTAGCTTGCGGACACAAAACAAGCTAACACAACTAAACAGCTACAGAGACCGAGGAGACGCTAGCATCTCCTGGATCTCAGCCTCAGACTGTAGAAAAAGTGAATTATGCAGTTCAAAAGGTGAACGGAGAACATTTCAAAACCTTATTCTTTCTTGAGTTGTAATGAGTGTTGTATTGTGTTTATCCCATTTTTATCCAGGTTGCTTGGGCTAGTGTGTGAGACTGCATTGCCCTCCTAATTCTCTCACCATAACAGAATATTTACCTTCTGTACATCCCAAGGAAGGAGAACCCAGTGTGCTCCGGTGTGCATTGCAGGATGAGTATGTGAAATGCCCTCAGAGAGAAATTTTGATGCTGTGAGGGAACTACCGACATTAAGATACATACTTTTACAAATATGCCTTCTGGTCGCCCACTTGATAACCTATAGCATGGGATATAATGCCTTGATTATGATAATACAATTTACTTTTAGCAATAAATATTGTGCAGCAAGATTTTTCTTTTTCTGTGCGTACATTTGTCTGTTCTTGTGTGTCTTTACCTGGTGATTTCTGTCTGTGTGCACTTTGTTTCAGATGTAGGAACACATGTCCTTCGTCTCTGCCTATCAAAGAAGCCCTGTTCCTAAAATTAATTACTCCTTTCATCCCTTAGCTGACTGTTTTCTGTGGAGGCGCCTTGCAGTCTTATCACATCTTCACCTGGCAAAGAGGACAATGTTTGCCTTGCCATAAAACTTTCAGATGGACACATTCTACTTTCTCTCAGGTCAATCGAGGCTCAGCACTCGGGAATCCAGGATCTGAGCATCTGGAGGAAAACAGAGAACTGTTGTGTGACAAAGATGTGTTATAATTGAATATCTTTGCAATTGTCAATTAGGTAACGACGGCTGGTGGTCTATGTCCCTCTCTCCCTTTGAAGATACGTTCTCCAGTGAGACATCACTTTGGAGGACTTATCTTGTGTCTTCCTCTTCCCTTGTCAACCCATGTTGTTTATGACTGTTATTGTAGAGCTGTGGCATTCCAATCTACAACAGGTTTTGTGCTCATCAGATTTCCAACAAGTTTTAAATAACCATTAAACCAGAATCTCAAATTCTTATGTTAACAAATTAAGAAATAGTAAAAGCAGTTAATAAAACTGATGTTTTCCACGTTTCTTGAGGATAAAGTGTAGCTAAGATAAATTTTTATTGTTCAATGTGTCTGCTGTGAGTTGGAACCACAGCATCTCCTGATGGTGAGTCCTGGTATGATTGGGACAGACTTTCAACAAGTCTTTCATTTGATACTTTTAGTTTATTAGCCAGTAAATGTCTCTGACATGTTTTTGTTAACAAGTATTAAGCTAGAACTAGAAGAAATATGTAGTCCTCAGTTCTACTGTATATTCAAGTGTGTTTTTATGTTTTGATCAAGTTCTAATTCCTTTTGAATGATAAGTGATGTTAATCCTGTCATATTCTTTCATGTAGACAAAGTCCACCTATTAACCTAATGGTGAAATTCTGGAAAGGGGAAACACGATCTCGAAACATTAAAACTATAATTTAGTTTAATTAAGCTTCTTAAATTTAGACTTATAATGTCTTCTAAGGCGTGAACGCTGTCAGCCCACCCCTCTTGGTCCACCTGCCAGCTGAAATAATAAAACTGAGAGACATGCTCTCTCTAGTTCTCTTCCTTTAACTCTCCTCTTCTCTTTAAAGCACTCTTTTATTTTTTAATCACTCTTTTAAATTTTTCACTCTCTTTTTTTGAAATTTTAATCCTTGACTTTTGTGACACGCTCTCAGACAAGCGATCTCCACAGAGATCAACTACGTGTTGATCTTTCTCAATTTTATAATTTGTGGTATTTAATGACTCCTTTTAAGTCCACTTTAGGTAAAGCTCTTTGGAATTGATTTGAAGTGTCAATTTTTTTTTCAGTATCACTGCCTGATTCAGAGGAAGTGAATTTAATTTATTTCATCTTACACTGAGTGACGACAGAAAATTCACCAGGCCAGCATTTCATCCTCCAGTTATTTTAGTCAAGAAGTTGAGTTAGTTTACGAGTCAGAACTTAAGAACTACCACTCGAAGCAACGAAGAAGAAAAGCTTTATTAAGACCATCATCATTGATGAAGACGTTGCAGTAATTGGCTGCTTCAGAAGCCGTGTCAGAGGTTTCCAATGAAAGAGAGACTCTGCCCCCAACGCTCACAAGTGGACCGACTTTGAGAGCCTGCAGTCCGGCAGTGCAGACCAGAGAGGATACCAAAGCCCTGGACTTCCCGACTCCCCAGACAAAGTAGGCAGAACATCTTCATACAGCTGGATTCACACACTGGAAACACAAGTAGGTGTCTGAGGTTCTGATTCCTGTCTATATAATAATAATAATACAGAGGGAATTATTTCAGAAATCTAACTGTACAAGTTTGACTTGAACAAGTGAAATCAATTCCAAATCAATTTATTCAGTTTCAAAATCTATATTTAATCTCACATTCTGAAACTGAGATTTCTTTGCACAGATGCATCGGTTCTCCACATTAAAATTAAGTTCCAGACAAAGACAAACGATTATATATATGTTTATTGACTAAATAATTCAGGGTATAATAAACAGTGTTGGGCACGTTACTTTTAATTAAAAGTAATTAGTTATAGTTACTAGTTACTTCTTCCAAAAAGTAACTGAGTTAGTAACGGAATTACTCCACTATAAAAGTAACTAGTCACCAGGAAAAGTAGCTATTGTGTTACTTTTAATTATTCCCCCTTTTGAGCTCGGCATTCATTTTAGCATACTCAGCATCGATGTATTTAGAAAATGTCTTTCTGCATGCTGTTGATAACGGGAGCATGTTCTCAACAACATACCTGCCAATCATCGCATTTAGTTCAGTCTGTGTCAAGTTTTTGTGAAGCTGGAGCAGAAAAATCCAGCTGTAGCTGCTTGGACAGCTCCGTGTCCTTCTTTGTTAGCGGAGCTCACGTTAGCCACACCTGGCCTGCTGTCATCATCAACAGTGTCAACAATGGTGTTTTGGGCCACTAGTTTTTTAGAAGCATGTGCAGTTGAGAGATGATTCATCAGATTAGAGTTGCTGTGTGGTTTGTGTGTAAAATGAACACTGCCTCTGATTGGCTTACGAACTCTCACTCTACCTTAGAGAGCCAATCACCATCACTTATCCCGCCCCTCCCTCCTCCCTCGCCAAGCTAAAAAAAATAATAAAATAAAACAGCTCTGCAGTTCTGGTGACTGAGAGCCGAGTCGGATGACAGCAGCTTCAATGAGCAACTTCAGTTTGTAACGCGCCGCATTAAATAGTCGGTAACAGCGTTGTAACGATGGAAATAGTAATTAGTTAGATTACCCATTAATGAAAAAAAGTAACGCTGTTAGTATTGCCGTTTATTGTAACGCCGTTATTCCCAACACTGATAATAAATGAAATGACAATTATAGACGAACAACAACAGATAACAGGAAATGTAAAGACTGTAATAAGCAAGTGATAAAGTTATGTGGCCGATGGCAGATGGTGAAATTAAAGGTCATTTTTTTTTAATTAAACATTACAGGAGTAATTTTTAATACTAACGAGACCCTTATCTCAATTTTCTTAAGTTCATAAGATAGAAGTCAGAACTTGGACAGAAGCCAGAACCTAGACAGAAGTCAGAACTTTAGACACCTACTCATTCTCACTTGTGTGGATCCAGCTGTATGAAGACGTTCAGCCTGTTCGTCTGGGAGTCAGGAGATCTTGAAGTTTGGTTTCCTCGAAAGTTCTGGGTTGGACTACAGCTTGGCGTGTCGGTCCAATAGCCGGAGGGAAGGCCGGTACTCTGTTGAAGCACTCTCGGCCCAAGACCCAGCGGGGTTTCTGCATTGGGAGTGCTGAGGGCAGAGTCGGTCTCGATTGGGAGCACACAAAGTCTCTTTTTAGTTGGAGACCACTTGTCTTCTGAAGCAGACAATTACTGCAACGTTCTTCAAATGAGGATAGTCTAGAAAAAGACTGAAAAGGCGCTGATAGTCAGTACGTTTACATGCACAGCTTAGTCGGATTACAGCCATAGTTCGACTGTGCTACTCAGTCAGACAACTGCAATGAAAAGATGCGACATGAGTAAAATCATTTATCACTCAAAAAGAATTAAAACATGATTAAGGCTTAAAACACTTAAATATACAGTAGAACCAAGGACTTATACATATTCCTTCTAGTTCTATCTTAACAAACATGTCAGAGACATTTTACTGGTAAATACAGAAGTATTAAACACAAAGAAGAATGATCTGAAAGTCTGTCCTTATCACCAAAGGGAAAGGCTGGTTTCTCCCAGACCTCAAACTCATTAAGCAATAAAACTTCATTTTGGCTTAACAATAACATAGAGAAATGTGGAAAGCAGCAGTTTAAAGAATATCCTACATCCCCTTAATATAGTTGAATTAACAGGAGCCGATTCTAGTTTAATATTCAGAACTTGTTGGAAAATCTGAATGAGTATAGAGACTGCAATGGGATTGTAATGTCAGACCCAGGAACAACACCACTTGTGAATAACAGTTTGACACATGACACATTGACACATTCTTTGTTTGCTGAACTGAAATGATAAAGGACTAACACACAGTTACGACTTTAAAATGCTGGACACTAGAGCTGCGACAACCGATCGATACATCTTCATCTCCCTTTTTACATAAAAAGACAAGGCCAGTATTCCCACAGATATTGTGGTGTACACTTGTGAGGGCGTACGTCTGCAGTTGCAAAGGTTTCAATGGAAAAGTTAAAGAGAAACTCAACACATTTTCTTGTATTTATCCACTAAACGGGTCAGCTGTAACACCTGAACACTATAACGTATAATGGTTGAAAAAGTTATGAAGTAAAAATAATGACTAAATGGTAGCTTTTTGTCAACTTACTGTATTTTAACCATTCGTGCATAAACTTTGATAGAAATGCTTGAAAAGTAAAATGGAAAGCCAGAAGTAATTTATTAATGGTTTAAATTCTCCACGTAATGGATGAAAAGTTGAACTTGTTAGCTTAAAGTACTGAATTATTTAGGTATTTGTTACAACCATGGTTATTATTGAAATACAACTATAAAATTAAAGCTGCAAGCAGCGATGAACAGGCCCTCGCAGTCCACACGCTTGCTGCTGTTGTGGCATGCTGCTATCGGGTTGTGCCGCATACCCATTGGCTGATTATTGTGTACACATCTCTTAACTGTCTGTCTTTCGGATAGTGCAGGAAGGGGTTAAATGTAATTTCCTGTGTCAAACATGTGGCGCTGTGACAATGACTGTATATTGGCCTATGTGTTCAGGGCTGGACTGTTATGAAACATGTGAGGTTTGGTCCAGATAGGAATGAGGAAGTAGTTCTTTTATGATTTGGGGGCCTGCTCCTGACGGTATTCAGTTTCTGCAATCTAGATAAAACAAAATGGAGTACAGGTAAAAAAAAATCCCTCAATTAATTTGTGGTCAGTTGTGTTTTTATTATTGATTTGCAGTCCACACGCATCGAGCAACGGCACTGTCGGAGGGTGTCCAAACCTTTTAGTTGCATGTCATCTTGTAGTGTATGATATGGAGAAAAAAACCTATAAATGTCATGTAAATAGGATGATGTCTGTCTGAATTCCTGTGCCCAGTAGATGGCGCAATGGATATGACACAGTATTGATGCATGGAGGCATTCAGGGCGACATCGTATACATGTGAGATGGATTAGGTGTACATGGGAAATCGTATGTTGAAGTTGATGAACTTGATGCTTCATGGCGAAGCATAAAAATAGCACCATGACACCCACCATGTTTGACGTAGGCAAAAACTTTTGTTAACTTTTCATCTTCAAGTATTTTAAGATGATACTGAGTGAATTGGAAGTCTGGGGTGTTCAGTCTGTAGGAGGAGTTTGTTAAAGTACGAGGCATGGAAATGGATCAAAATGGGGGTGAAATCGGAACTTTGAATAAATAGCAGACTTACTGTTGGGGTGACAGTTTGGTACCCTGGATGTTTTTTGTGCATCTGGTTGGGATACATATGCATACTGAATGTCATTCATGTATGTGCATATAGTAGGCGGGGCTTGGATTTTTAATGTTCTAGGGGGCGCTATAGGGTCCAATGGTAACACCTTTCGTCAGCTATCATCAAGAGGGCATTGGCAAATATTGTACCAAGTTTTGTGTTAATCCGACCGACCTTTGTGGAGATATAAAATACTTCAATTTAAAGAGTGCCACCAAGTGGTAATAGGCCAAGATGGGGAAATAGTAAAGTGTGAGTTTTATTCAGACACACCAATGTGGAGATATGCAACACTTCCTGTTTGGAAGAAAATCTGCAGGAAGTTATTATTTAATAACTTATGTATTGTTTGGATTATCAAAATTCTTTCAATAAATTTTTGTCAGGAGTGTCCACAGATGCTGTGTCCAAAGTATGATGCAAATCGGTGAAATTGCCTGGGAGAAGTTCAAAAAAGTAGGTTTGCAGCATTTTGCGAATTTGCGTAAAAAAAAAGGTATGCGGAAATGGGCTTGGGCTTATATCACAAGATTCAACACAATTCAGTGAACTTGTGGACATAAGGTTTTTGAATGTGTGATAAAGTAAGGGAGTTATAAGCAAAAACGCACTTTCCTTGATTATAGCACCACCTAGTGCTGGAAATTCACAATGACAATAGATTATAACATTTTTCGGCAGGTGTGACCCATATTCCAAGTTTGGTGAGTTTTTGGGATATGTTCAGGCAGTGAAAAATGTGATCATTTGGGACATAAAAGCCATCACTACAAAAACAATAGGGACCTCGCATGTGGAGACCTGCTCAGGCCCTAATAAGTAATGAATGAGTTTTTAATTTACTGTACCCTTTGTTTTACAAATTCATGTCCTAATACAGGGGCAAAATCTATACCCTACAAAAATCAATAAAAGCCCTCCAGAGATCTGTGTGTGTACAACGTGATAGGATAATGTGTATTTTGCACGGATACGAGTGCAGGTTTTCCTTGCTTTCTCAGAAATGTCCAGTTTCTGCCACTCCTAAGTGGTAGAGCAAATGCAAACATAACAAAAAGCAACTGAATGTCACTGAATTAAGAGGAGCTTCAGTTTATCTGACAGGGCTTTGAGTGTACATTAAAGAAAAGAGATGGGAACCTCTGTAATCCAGTTGGATGCAGGTGGAGAGATGGCCTCCAAACGGCAACATGAATCATGAACGGCAACATGAAGACAAAGTCAAAACAAGAGGAGGCTCATGCTTCACTTGAAGGTGGGTATGTTGTTGAAATAAAAAAGAAAATCTTTGTGGCATAAGCACCCCAGCCTGCTAATCATGAGACAGAAGAGAGGATCATTCTGTCTAGATGTGGACTGGAGATTACATTTTATATCTATATATATATATATATATATATATATATATATATATATATATATATATATATATACATACATATATATATATGTGTGTGTGTGTGTGTGTGTGTGTAAAATACCATCACTAAAAGCATGGATGTGTTGATTTGGGGGGCTAATATGATAAAATTGCCAGTGTTCAGGAGAGTTTACGTGGCTTGGCCTGAGATAATGGTCATAGTGCTGCCTGTCACTCTGTTAGTCGCCCCTCGCTATTCCTTACACCGCACAGGGCCCAAAGTTGTACAGCTGAACTGACCACCAGAGTGATTTGCCATCCTGACAGCTTTGTGCTTTTGTTAGCAGCACTAAAAACCCAGCACTGTCAGATAATAACAAGTCCTGCTTTTGTATTATGCCAGGCCATTGTGGCATTCTTTTCCCTGCATACCAGGGTGGCTGGACTTAGAGAGCAGACTGTCTGCTGTTACAGCTCAGTGGCCAGTGAAGCTTTATTTGTGGCTCTGATCAAAAGGGGAATTTCCAGAGGCTTAGGCTATCTCACTGTAATCAGCGGGAATCCAACTGAGGACACAGCACCATTCAATTCACATTTCAGGACACTGCATGCTTACTTTATTTCTCTAAGTGTCATATGTCACAACTGTGTATCACAAAATAAACAATATATAATCTTCTATTTACATGTTTTACATTTAAACAGATATAAAAAGATATGTAATGTTCATCTGATTATAGTGGAAACAGTGGCGGTT
The DNA here is from genome assembly GCF_900880675.1 of Sparus aurata. Classification (NCBI taxonomy): domain Eukaryota; kingdom Metazoa; phylum Chordata; class Actinopteri; order Spariformes; family Sparidae; genus Sparus; species Sparus aurata. The sequence continues at coordinate 31,483,970 of NC_044193.1, read as the reverse complement.
CTAGACCGGTTTTAATAGGGGGGCCAGGTTGGGTCCGGCTTTTTTATTGGGCACATACAACCCGGGAAAAAAAGACAAATCCCTCATTCAGACAAGGGATAAATGGGACTTAAATGTCCCATATTATGGTCATTTCTGCTTCTTGATATGGTTCCTTAAAGTCTAAATGGAATGTTAGTAACATGCTTTGGTCGAAATAAGCTGAAGGATTGAACACAGCAGGGTTCTTGGAACACCAGTTTCACAGCCCTGCTCCAGGTGGCCTGTTTCAGTGCCTTTCCCTTTAAATGCTAATGAGCTACTGCGCACCTCCCACGGTGCCGCCCACCTCTTCCTGCCTGCGGAAGATGTGAGGACGGCATCATGTGACCATGGCAACGGCGGAGTTTCTAGAAGTAATGGCCGCCGGACAACAGACTGCGGTCCGACCCAGAACAACAAGAGGCTCCAGAAGAAAGTAAGCAGCCAAGAATGAACTTTGATGTTTCTCAGTGGTTAGTAGTTAAGTTTGTTACCTCGACATTACTTTTATGTTACTGCAGACTAAGTAAAGTTTTACGGGCTTACTGGCCGTCTGCCCCGCGTTGTTTCAAATAACAGCCCCCTTCTCCTGCCTCGAGTGTTTACATCATATAGCTTAGCCAAACCTCGGCTGGTGTTTACTGCTGTTCAGTTGCAGTAACGCAGATGCAATTTAGCAACAGCCGTTACAAGACAAAAGCATAACCCCATATTATTATTTGCCTTTATGTAGCCAGGTAAGTTGATTGAGAACCTCTTATTTGTAGTGACGACCTGTAATTAGCTACTGCCAGCAATTTTCAACTGTAATTTTCAATAAGCCACAGTTCCCCCATCACCTCTCTACCAGCAGAAATGTTTTTTAACCAGTTACAACGGTTTATAAACTTCAGATATATTACCAAAGAAACAACGTGATGTGATTAGCGATTATAGTTTCCAATGAATAATAAAAATTCTGCATGAAAGCAGTTGTTCCTGTGGCAATTGTGAACAAATGCCTATGAACCTGAGAATATCTGCTGTATGGAAATACCACAATGAAGTGTGAACACTGGGCAAACAAGGTTGTCATTTTGCAGTCTATCTTTTCTCTAATCTATTGTCACTCACTTACCTTTCATAATTTCTAGGTTACACGAACACTACAGCAGCATCCTGAGCCACCATCATGCATGGTGGACCCTCCTGGCCTGTAACCTGTCTGCCTGAACGTATCTGCACTACAGAATGCACTGAACATTTATCGGACAGACTATGGACCTTTACGTCTGAGGGGAATAGTGCAGTCAGCTTTTAGTCACATAAATACTATTCATTTATCACAAAAGTGTTATGATGAAAAGTACATAACTGATTCCTCTATCTTACATTGCTTATAGTTTATCTTTTACTTATTACCATGAAAATGACATATCAAACAATGAAAACACAGAACAGTCAGGAAAGATGTTTTATTGTAAGAAACATTAAACATGTGTTGACATGAATGAAATAATAACAAGAAGAAGAAAATAAATATCTGAAAGTGAAACAGTTTGACTTTATATATTAACTTCAATATCAATATGAAAGTAATAACAAAGAAAGTATCTAGTTGCCATGGGTGTAAACATTCAGTGCTGACTTTATATTGAATTGTGTTCAGCCAATATAGCCTACAGAAGCTTTGTAAGCTGGTACTGGGGCTCTCTGGGGTGGAGAGTGAGAGTTGTGCTGCATGTCTGCGTGGTCCGAGAGGTCTTCAGGGATTATTAGTTTCAGCACCTCGTTCACATATGGGGCAGGGTCCTGGAAAACCTTCTCGAAGATCAGGTCCAACAGAGCATCACCGCAGTCTGCAGTGCAATAAACAAAAATTTATGTTTACAGGAAAATTGCAGTAGAACCAAAAAGCCTTGTGCTGCAGTGTTGTAAAGTCTCTCTTATTTCTCCTAATTACTTCTTATTTATACATTCTTATTATTTATTTTGAAAACCATTGTAGCCAAGTGGAAATAAGAGTTCACACTAAAGCCACTAGATGGCACTGTGCCCAAGACTATGAGATGTTCTGTAGGAGATCACGTGAGATATAGTGAAAATCGCAGACCAGAAACAGGAAGTGATGAACCGCGTCCGCTTAGAGAGAGACTCACCTGTTCACCAGGAGGGATATTTGCTGTTTTTCGAGTGGAGCTGCATGAGTTTGACGGCCTGTCGCCGCATGATGTGCATCTGAGTTAGCACAGAGATAGTGTTGTAAGTATATTAATGAGCTGTATGATTTAATTTCATATTAATGTACTAATGTTTCTTCTTCTGTGGAAATAACTGTATGTGGATTTTGTTTATTTCTTTTATTCTGTTTAACAGAAGAGCTACCGCTACAGTTGTTCATATACTCACATAAAGCTGTGCATGCATGTTGATGCATGTATTTACATACAGTTGTTCATAGGTTGTTAATGCACTGGCATTAATGCACTTTCAGTCAGAGATATTGTTAACCAAGATAGGTGAAGTCATTTGAGTTTTGAAGAGTAAGATATTACTTGAAGTGAGATTCTTCATGCCTGAAGATGTCCATTTTTGTTTGTGAATGAAATCTTTGTTAAAACCTAAACCAAATTTAACTCTCCAAGATAATTTAATACTACTCTCATTTTTTAAAGAGTATTCAGAGAAATAAAGATCCCGTAAATTAGTTTGTGTCCTGTGTTATTTTAAATTTGACCGGGCTACACCATCTTAAAAGAATTCAGATTTTAAGTGTTTGTGTTTGTTTTCAACGTTTTGTGTGATGCCCATCCATGTGTCCATGTTTATTTTAGATTGTGAGGTTCAAATAAAAGATTGTAAAACTTACGGAATGTCGTCTCTGTCTTCACTGGTTTGGCTCTGCACTCTCCCTCCCTGGACTTTGGAAAGCTCAGTTTGAAAAGAGGATCTCCTGATGATGTGGTGGCTTGTCCTCTATCAGCATTGTCATTGTAATGCAGTACAGCCAGGTAGAGTCTTGAACAGTAAAAAGACAATCAAACATGAAAACAATTGCAAGAAATGGTTAAATGTTCTCAACAAGTAATCACAGTGATTACACTGTGCAGGATAATTATATCCTGCACAGAATTCCCACATATGGATAGGAGTAACACATGACAGCACTGTTACAGTATAATTCAAGCACTAAAGGCTGCAACGTTACGTTACTCTAACCTGACCTCTTTATTTCAGTAACGAGTAATCTAACGCGTTAACATTTCCAAACCATTGATCAGATTAAAGTTATTTATTCAAGTCACTGTGCATTACAATGATTTTGGTCATTTTCCTTAGTAAAAATATACAGTATATTCTTGCGTCTCGGGGAGTGATGTCACGTACGTCTCAAGTCACGTTTTAGCCATGAGGATAACTCACGTGTAACACCACGCAGCAACACAAAAATGGAGGGCGGAGAGAGATGCGCATTGTCTAGCTGGAAATATGGTCATTATTTTGAGTTATTAAAAAACAAAAAATCACGAATGCTCAGTCAAGGACCCGGCCCGGCCGAGGATAGTGGTGGGCTCGAGGTCGGGCAGAGAATCTAAACTCTATGTAGCAGTCAACAGTACACTGGTTTTGACCCGGCCTATGCCAACATATTCCAGCTTAGAAAACGTTTTCAAATGCATTATTTCACAAAATCCCGAAAATTTAGACCCGGCGGAGGTTGTGTGTATGAACCGCTTGACCGACCGGGTCTCCGGGTTTGCAGGTGGAGACCGTGTTGACCCCGAACTAGAAGCTCGCAGATAGCATTAGCTTGGAAGATCGCGGTTAGCGTTAGCTGGTACTATGTGACACGCTGCTTGGTTAGTTCGTAAAATTGCTAAATTAACACAGCTAAATATTTGCACATGCAGACATTTCCATAGGACACGCATTACATAATGTGCAAGATCAGAAATGTAATACACAGAATGATTCTGCTGTAACTTAGCACTAACTTGTGTGGTCAGAGAAGCTAATGTTAGCGGTTAGCCGCTAACCATACCATGTTCTCAATGGCAAAACACACAGTACATCAGGCACGAGTTCAGCCTTATCTACAGAAACACACAGCACATTATTTGTATACTTACATGTCCTTGGTCTGCAAGTCTTTCTTTGAGTAGAAGTCTGCCGACTACTCCTGCCTTGTACTGGCCCAAGCTGGTGAAACAGTCAGCGTCAAAGTGGTTCGCACACACCAACAGTTTTTTGCCAACTTCAGCTGGGACATTGCTCTCAAAAATAAATTCAATCCATGCTGCTCTTTTGTCCTCTGCAGCTGGGAGGCGATGAAATGTTTTGTGCTGGTCCTTGCAACCAACAACAGCGCACTTCTCCTTGTGCTTGGACATGGTGATATCAATAGTGTAATGGCGGATCTCCCAGACGGTAGCTGTACCTGGTGGGTGGAGACACCGTGCGGTGAAGGGAGGGGCAGTGGGGTAGCCATATGCAAATGAGCGGCCGTCGACGTAGACAGCCGCAGCAAATTTGACTGGTAACTGCAGGCAGGACCCCTTTAGAAATCTGTATCTCACTGGACCACAGGGGGGTCTAGACTCAGAGTTACGGGGGCACAGGCCCCTGTTGTTCAGGTGACTGCCTGGCCCAGTCAGACATATTGACACCAGTTAAATTAATAATGAATGAATAAATAAATTAATCATTTATTTATATAGCACTCAAAATCATTTGAATCTTTTGTTTTATTTTTTGCTTTTGCTTTATTGTTGTTTATTGTTCTGAACCGCCACCATACCGTGGTGTAGGGGTTTGAGTACCTGAATGATCCTAGGAGCTATGTTGTCCGCTGCAACAGGTCCTAGGTGACGGGTCAGATTAAGAGCGGTTTCAATGCCCCTGATGACAGAGATTAAAACAAGGACGTTTACGTCGCCCGGAATGGCATTACCCTGGAGCCAGGCCTGGGGCTTGCAGGCGAGCACCTGGTGGCTGGGTCTTTGCCCATGGGACCCGGCTGGGCACAGCCCGAAAGAGCAACATGGGCCCGCCCTCCAGTAGGTACACCAACCGAAGGAAGGAGGGTTCAGAAGGGGCCGGTGCTATGCCATTTCGGTGGCAGTCGTGGGCAGGGGCACTAGCGACCCAATCCCCAAATGTTCAAGGATAATGGTGTCCATCAGTGCACGTGGCATCAGGACACCCTAGGCCGGAGGTCAATGATTGACTTTGTGGTCATGTCATTTGTCCTCTGGCCATATGTCTTGGACACTCGGGTGAAGAGAGAGGCTGAGCTGTCAACTGATCACCACCTGGTGGTGAGTTGGATCTGCTGGCAGGGGAGGAAGCTGGACAGATTTGGCAGACCCTAACGTATTGTGAGGGTCTGCTGGGAACGTCTGGCGGAACCCTCTGTCAGGGAGGTCTTCAACTCCCACCTCCTGGAGAGCTTTGACCAGATCCTGAGGGAGGCTTGGGACATTGAGACCGAATAGACCATGTTCTCCACTTCCATTGTTGACACGGCTGTTCAAAGCTGTGGCCATAAGGTCTCAGGTGCCTGTCGTGGCGGCAATCCCCTAACATGATGGTGGACACCGGAAGTAAGGGATGCTGTCAAGCTGAAGAAGGAGTTTTATCAAGCCTGGTTGGCTCGGGGGACTCCTGAGGCAGCTGAGTACCGGCAGGCCAAGCCTGTGGCAGCATGGGCAGTCGCGGAAGCAAAGCCTGCAGCATCACTAAGCAGTCGGGGGGGGGGACAGTGCAGACTGGCAGACCGGGGTGGTGGTCCCTCTGTTCAAAAAGGGGGACCAGCGGTTGTTCCAACTATCAGGGGATCACACTCCTCAGCCTCCCTGGGAAAGTCTATTCCAGGTTACTGGAGAGGAGAATTTGGCTGATAGTCGAACCTCGGATTCAGGAGGAACAATGCGGTTTTCATCCTGGCCGTGGAACACTGGACCAGCTCTATACCCTCCACAGGGTGCTCAAGGGTTCATGGAAGTTTGCCCAACCTGTCCACATGTCTTTTGTGGACTTGGAGAAGGCATTCAACCGTGTCCCTCGTGGTATTCTGTGGGAGGTACTTCGGGAGTACTGGGTCGGAGGCCCTCTGCTAAGGGCTGTACGGTCCCTGTACAGCCGGAGCAGGAGCCTGGTTTGCATTGCCGGCAGTAAGTCAGACCTGTTCCCAGTGCATGTTGGACTCTGGCAGAGCTGCCCTTTGACAACGGTTATGTTCATTATTTTTATGGACAGAATTTCTAGGCGCAGTCAGGGGTTGACGGGGGTCTGGTTCGGGATCCACTGGATTTCATCTGTGCTTTTCGAAGATGATGTTTTCTTGTTAGCCCCTTCAGCATGTCCTGGGGCAGTTTGCAGCCTAGTGTGAAGCAGCTGGGATGAGAATCAGCACCTCCAAGTCTGAGGCCATGGTTCTCGACTGGAAAAAGGTGGCTTGCTTCCCTCCGGGTTGGGGGAGAGTTCCTGTCTCAAGTGGAGGAGTTCAAGTATCTTGGGGTCTTGTTCACGAGTGGGGGAAGGATAGAGCGTGAGATTGAAAGGCGGATTGGTGCAGCAGCCACAGTAATGTGGCCACTGTATGGGTCTGTCGTGGTAAAGAAAAAGCTGAGCCGAAAGGTGAAAGGTCAATTTACCGGTAAATCTGCGTTCCTACCCTCACCTATGGTCATGAACTTTGGGTCGTGACCGAAAGAATAAGACGCCTTCCTCGGGAGACCCAGGATACGCTGGGTTGACTATGTCACTCGGCTGGCCTGGGAATGCCTTGGGATCCTCCCGGAGTAGCTAGAGGAAGTTTCCGGGAGAGGGAAATCTGGATGTCCCTGCTCAGACAGCTGCCCCTGCAACCGGTCCCAGATAACCAGAAGAAAAGGGATGTATGGATGTCATAATAATTATAACAATAATGGATTCAATTTATATAGCGCCTTTAAGGGTACTCAAGGACTTAACAAAATGGAACAAACATATACGAAAACAAACGAAACAAAGACTAAATGGAGCGCCTGTCAGTTAGCACAGAGGGAACAGCCAAACCGCCGTCAACACTGCTGCACCCTCAGCACCCTCCGTCCAGAGGCGAACTTGTGTCTGGAGGCCCCATGCACACAGCAGGGGCGATGCAGTAGACCCAGAGATCCAGTCCCAGTGATGGAGCCCGGGGCGAAGCGACAGCAGAAGTCCAGCAGCTCCTGTGCTGAACACCCGAAGACCCCACCAGCAATGGCGACCATCCAACATCGCCGCGAACCAGAGAAGACCACAGCAGCAGAGGAGAGCAACAACAGAGCCAGGCAGTGAACAACCCAGAGGTTGTGGTGGAGGGAGGACCAGCAAAGCAGCGATGGACAGCCCACAGAGCATCGAGTACGTCTGCGTATAAGTTAGTGTTGCTATGCTAACAGCCGATCGGTGAGGCTAACAGCTGATTAGCGGGTCTAACAGCAGCTTTTTTACATGTAGCTAGTAATCACTACTGAGCAGTAATGGGTCAGAACATAAACATGTTGACAAGTGATGTGGCTGCTGTGATGCCATTGCAACATGGTGCTCAGTGTCAGTCTCCAGTGGACAATTTAATGTATTTATTAATACAGTGTTAGAGGAAATATTAATAACCTGTGCTGCACTGTATACCACACTGTAAATATTCAAAGTACAAGTCCTGTATTGAAAATGTTACTTAACTAAAATTATGCAAATGGAAAATAATGCAGAGCTAAATACAGAAATGATAACTAAAAGCTTCTGTAAATTGTATATTTTGTGTTAAGTGTTATAGCTCAATTATCCAGCATTCATCAATGTTATAAAGTGTTTGTCATTAACCCATGTCTCTCCTCCCCCTGCTCATGAAGTAAACAAGACATTACCGCTTTGCATGTGCGTGGTGCCGTAGAGAGAAGGGAGCTGATTGCCAACTGCAAAACCGACAAGAATTTTGCTAAAACGCTTTAAACAAATACATTTTAACATATACAAATAGATAACTAAGGTAGAAAATTGCATGGTTAAATAAATAGATACTGGAATCATGTATTATCTAAATACAGCTGTAAAATAAGTGTAGCTGGTTAAAAAGTGCTATCTATCTATCTATCTATCTATCTATCTATCTATCTATCTATCTATCTATCTATCTATCTGTCTATCTGTCTGTCTATGCAGTGAGTATGTTAAAATGCAGCAATCTTCTTCTTGGCCATTACGCCTAATGTACAGCATCTTACTGTAATGAGATTAAAGGAACAGAGACTATGAGCCCTGGAAAAGAATGCACTCCTGACCTCTAGTGGCCAACTTGGAATAAACCAAACTAGCCATAGATGGTTCATCTTTCACCTGATGGTATCCTGAGATGAACACATAAAAAAATTAATGTGTTGAGTATAATCTGGATGATGCTGTCCATGGGGAACTACAGTGCACACCACCATCCAAAACTAATGCCACAACTGAAAGTCTTGACTGCACCCTGCTGGTTCTGGAAGACATATCAAATACATGACAAATACCAAAGTATATAGTACATATATTGATATGATATTATTCATGTAAAATTCCACACGTCTGATTGAACTGAAAGCATCATTATGACATATGATAATGTACAATAAAAGCTGTCTGTGCGTGTGATGAGAGAGACGTCGTGATCAAGTGGAGGTGGGTATTCATGCTTCATTCACACTCATGGTACGGCTCTGTCTGTGTGTGTGTGGGGGGGGGGGGGGCTCTGACCTTGCCGTCTCTCTGCTCCTCTGTTTGCCTGCAGAGGTTTTGTGTTGGAGTTCTGGCTGTATTATTTTGCTTGCTCTGCTCCCAGATAAACATCTTTCACAAGTTTCAGGGACATTTACTTCAGCTTCTGACTCACAACCACATCTCTATAATAAGTGTTACCATAGCAACCTGAAGGCTAATACCACAGAGTCAGAACTGCATAGATGGAGGTATGGAAGATGCCTGTCTATTGGTGTCTTTTGGCTTGAGATTCCTTAATAGTGAATTCATTAAAGCTGTAGTCTGTAACTATTTTTTTGTTTTATTTGCTAAAATTTTCATTCTGATCCAACAGTAGAATAGGACACAGGTCAGCTGTGTAAAAATCCACTGTCTATGGAACCACCAGTGGCCCTAATTTGATTTGCAAGAATCCACTGTTCCCAGCTCAACACAACCAATCAGAGCCAAGAGGAGTGTCTAAGAAGTGTCATTCTCATGCATACTGCTGGCATCCCTCACGCAGCACATACTGGCAGTGCCTCTCCCCCGCACAGGCGCAGTGCCTGCTCTTACCTGGTCAGATACGTTCAAACCCAAAATGTAAACAATGGCAGAGAACAGACAACAACAATGGAAAATGCCCCACCATTGCCAATATCAAAGAGAAGAAATAAGAAGACTGATGACGAAAAGCAGTGTAAAAACAAAGAATTGGACCGAGCCAGAGAGAAAACAAGTATCAATATTGGAGGGTCATTTCAGAGTCGGCAGGAGCTGCAGGGGTTTGTAAGGACTCAAGAGCGACATAGAGTTAGCAGCTTTTCTGCTGTATAAGTAAGGACCCATGCTTGATATATGTTTCATTTCATTCTATGTTTTAACCACAAGGCTATGGTGGTGACAGTTACAGGAATACTCACAATAGCACATAAGGCTGTACGATGTTGCAGTCAAGCTACGTAGCTTCTTGCTAAATCTAACTTGTTAGCTTGTATGCTAACTCCGGTGTTAGCTCTGTTTTTATGGCTACTGGTTAGCAAACGTGTCTTTCTAGTGACCGGGCAGTTAGTCGTCGTTAGTCATTTATTTGTGTTCAGGACACTCTGAAGTGGTTGAATTGGTTTAGAGAAATAACGTATAATAATAGTGCAGTGCTGCGATCATTTATCCTTCAGTGCAAAATGCCAACAGCAAGGCCTACTCAATTGCGAGCTAGATTGCAATTAGGTCAGGTATATCTCGTCACTTCTCGACATTTAACATCATGAACTCTGGCACTTTCAAGTCAAGCAGTGATGTATTCAAATCCATCATCAAAGACCTACGGAAAAAAGGCAAAGACACCAGCCAGCATCACCCCTCTATCTCGGCGACAGACCTACAGATGCTGATCAAATCTGAGGTGCTGTCTGTCAACACAGCTCCCGGACTTGTCAGGAAGATGTGGTTCGATGTGCAGCTGCATCTGGTGAGATGCACTGTTGCCAGTTTTAAAAAGTACATCTCCTTTTGACCCCCTAACGCCGACACATTCTATCTGCACCCATTGAAAAAGGACCAGCAGCCGCTTACCAGTAGGGTGTCTGGCCATGGGACACAATTTCCTTGGGCAAATGCTGTCCAAGATCAGCCAGACAGCAGGCCTTTTGAGGAAGTACACAAACCACAGTCTGCGCAGCACCGCTGTCCAACTGCTGTCCCAGGTTGGTCTAGAGAGTCGGGAGATAATGACACTAGCTCAATGAAATTTCAGTGGACGGTTGATCAGCTTTGTTCTAGAATGTTCTGTTCACGTCTTTGTCCTCAGTTTGGCAAACTATATTTATCTGCTGAAAAACACTCTGAATGATAACAAATAAATTGTAAAAAGACACACTGTGTTAAGTTTATTTTCATGTTGGCAAGTAACCGCGTAATAAGCGGGATATTGTATAGAACAGCGGTCATCATTTGGAAAATGAGTCCCTTCAGGATGAATCAGACCCCGACGCGAAGGGGTTCGTCCTGTCAGGACTTATTTTCCCAATAATGACCGCCGTTCTATACATTATCCCTTACATAAATAATGGATCAAATCAGGTCGTCCTCATCAGAAAAACAACCATACAGTACTGTGAAAGCAGCCCATAAGAGTAGCCTGTATTTAAGTTCCTTGTTAGTGGCCATAGTGATTATTACAGCAGCAAAAGGAGGAAGTCAGGTACATCTGCCTGTTGTTCTATAAAGCAGGTTGATGACAGCAGTGAGACTGAACCAAAACAGGAGAGTTGGGAGTTCTGACACCACAACCATAAAACAACGAAATAAGTGAGGCCAAAATGTACTGTAGACCAGAGGAGAACCATAATAGGGAGTACTTAAAGCAGTGTCCTGGTAGCTACAATGGCTCCATAACCACAGCATCCCTGGTTAGATTCTATCTTTGACCTTTGTTGCACGTTGCCCCAGAACAGAAGGTGTTATCTCTTTCCCGACACATTTTCACCCACAGTGCAAGTTGACCAGTTTGATTGGAGATTCACTAGCAAGGACCACACCTTCAACAAGATACGTTTAAATGATTTATTATGAAAGAAAGAGAAAGCAAAACGTTGGAGATCTTGGGTTTTCGAGTGCGTTGTGGGGAAGCTCTGTAGAGAATCCGCCGCCGCACCTGGGCAGCGACGGACCCCCTCATGGTCCTACGAAGGAGAGTAAAGAAAAGAAGAAACAGGGAGAGAGAAATTGGGTGGTGGGGAGGGCCGCAGAATACGAGAGCGAAGATGAGGAGAGGGTCAGGTGGTTATTTATAGGAATATCGGAAGTTCGCGCTGTTGAAGTGTGGTCCTGCTCCTGAAACTTCGCCATATAAGCTTCAATTCGAGCAGTCTAAAATGGTCTTGGTGGGTGAAATGGGTGGTCTTTGATATAGATATCAATTTGTCCTACTAATTTGCATTACATAAATCTTTGTCTTTTTTATTAAAGGATAAGGTCACCCACAATTGAAAATTCAGTCATTATCTGCCAATATTAAGTCAGTGAAGTCAGTGAAGTTTTTGTAGTCCACAAAACATTTCTGGAGATTCACAACAAAACAGCATTCTTCTAAACAATTAGTAGAAAAAAGTTAATTGTGACTCACTTTAAAAAGTAATGCTATACAGCCTATTCAAAGCCAAAATCTTTACTGTAGCTCCTAAGCCAAAAGCATTTGCATTATGGCTGTCAAAGTTAACACAATGATAATGCGTTAAAACAAATTCATGTTGACGCTATTAATTGTATTGACACGTGATAAACTTACCCACGTTATGACCCTGGGCCCACCCGTAGTTTGAGAAATCAGGAAGCGATGCAGCAGTAATGTTGTGGGTGGCAGCAGAAACAAACCTCCTTGAGCAGAAATGGATAAAGAATTAAAGATTTGGAATGGCAAGCTCAGCTTCAAAGCTGCCAGAAGATGTTTACATTTGCTGTTGAAGTGCTTTTACACAACATGAACAGGGAATTTTGGGTTCAGTTTGGTACCAGTAATGATTTAGTAGGGCTAACTATTAATTATGATAAATATTAAGATCTGATATACATTTGTTCACCTCGGGACCATCGTACCACCCTTAAAGAATGGAAAAGATAGCCAAATTTACCAAATCAGTCTCATTAAAAGGTACTAAACTGTTACTTGGTGACTATAGTAGTAGTAGTAACTATAATAGTTACCTTTATAACTACAACCGAAATTACCATAACAGTTGTAATGGTCAAAGGATTGTGGAGTCCTTGACAGAGTAGAGGTTGGCAACATTCACTCTTGTACAATACTGAATAGACAGCATGAAGGTTCAGAAGTATTTTATTTAACACAAAGCTGAAAACACACAATCTAACATGTAATATATACAGGTGTGTGTGTGTGTGTGTGTGTGTGTGTGTGTGTGTGTATGTGTATGTGTGTGTCTGTGTGTGTGTGTGTGTGTGTGTGTGTGTGTGCGTGTGTCAGAGCATGTGAGTGGAGCTGAGCGGCGAGAATTTCCGCTCCCCGCTTACATGGGTGTTCGCTCCTTTGCTCCATCGCTCAAAGTTATACCAGACAGCGCCGATCAAAGACCACTCTCCGCTCACCTAAAATTTCCTTCAGCTGTGGTGAAATCGCTCCACGCTTGCTCAAATTTAAAAGAGGGAGCAATTCCTGATGTTGCACCTATGACCTGTCTGCTTGCTTTTCGAAATATTTTACAAACTCCATCTCTCAACGAATGACCTCTGATGTAGGCTAACCCTTGAAAGCACACATGAGTCTGTGTGGACTTGTGAATGCCCTAGACTCGTGGAGAGCGGTATCGGAACAGAACTGGAGCGAAACAGAACCATCGCTCTGACTTTTGGATTAAAACCCGCTCTGCGCTCTGACTATATTTCGCACGCTCCGCTCCCCGCCCTTTCCGTGCTCTACTCCGCTTACATGCCCTGGTGTGTGTGTGTGTATGTGTCTAGAAAGACAACAGAAAAATGGTGGCTAGGGTTCAAAGTGCCACGCCGCCTGGCATGGAAAAAGAAAGACTACAAACAGAAGCAGCCCTGGTGCAAAGCCGCACCAGCAGTGTCGTAAGTATCGGCAATGCAACCGGTGCAACTGTACCGGGGCCCAGACACCATCAAGGGCCCATGAGGGAAGAAAAAAAATTAAGGTGATTGGATGAGGGGGGTCTAGAACATGCGTGGGTGAGACTCCTGGGCCTCTGTAGCCTCTGGGCTGACACCAGTGTGTCATTTCACACCCCTGCGGATCCAAAAGACAGTACACAGTTTAACTTTTACATCTGTTTGGTTTTATTTAGTGGTGGAACTCGATTAAAAAAATATATCTAATTAATTTAGATTGTGATTAATTGAGATTAATTATAAAGCCTAGAGGTTTTTAATTAATTAATCTCAATTAATTGCATATCAATATTTGACACGAGAAGCAACATTTTTCAATTTAAATGGATTTTGGTATATGACTGAATCAATGAATAGACACATTAATGAGCTTAAAAAACAAAATTGTGTTTATTTTCATCTCTGGGTGTTAACATAAAGTGCAATATGAATAAAGAATATTATGATTGCACGAGAGTGGCCGACAGTCCACTGCAATCACTTCGCAAGTGCGTTTGTTAATTTGTCAGTCGTGGACTTACTCATTTTGGCTCTGAACCCTGTCATCTTGTCGAGTGTGGATTGGCGTCACTGCCTGCTCAAAATAGGAGTGTTGTCTGTGCTAGTTGCAACATGTTTGACATTGAGGTGGTAGCGGAGGCTGGAAGTGCTCCGGCAAATTCTTTCTTGCACAATTTGCACACAACTGGGCTTTTATCCAGGTTTCCACCCGGTAGTTTTTTAAAACTACTATTTCCGCTCACCCAGCAACAACTTCTTAGCGGTTTCCATTTCTTGTGGTGTGTCCTGGGCATAAGTATAACAGGTTTGCTGGGAACTTGTGCAACGAAAAACGTCCCAAGCTGTTTGGAGTGCAAAAATAAATTGCGATTAAATGCTTTAATTTTTTTTGCCGCATTATTTTTTCTGTAATTAATTAATCGTAATTAACGGGATAAATTCCTAGCCCTAGTTTCTTTAACTTGTTTCCTGCATTTCCACCTGTTAATCTAAAAATGTACCCGCTCACTATTAATAATCATATGAATGCTGTTATAAAGTGATGTGATTGAGATCCTGACCCATCATGCATCCTGGAAAATGTTACCTGTTTTGCTCGAAATTACATAATTACACAATCACCATCAGTAAACAGAGGACCCTGTCTGGCTTTCACTCGTGGGGAGCGAGGTTATTTTCTGGGGGAAAGTTCACTGCAGTCTTGGTCGGGAGGGCTGACGAGGTGATTTATTTCTACACAAGTTTCCAGAGACAGTAACTAAGACAACAGGCAGTTTTTTAGGCAGAAATGTGACAAAGAGTCAGTAGGATAGGATGACAGATGCTTCTCCATGTATAACTGCAGTATTTTTTTTCCTCATATAAGTTGCAGAAGACACTACCAGTAACCACATTACTGTTGTTTGGTCCTGCAACATCGCAACATCTGTACAGCTGTCAGACTCTGAACCAGAGTCCTGCACGGGTTCGGGTACCCGCGGGTACCCGACGGGTTTTGCGATTGTCATTTTCATGGCGGTACGGGCGGGTACGGGTTTGCAAAATAAGACCCGTGCAGGACTCTGCTCTGAACACCGTCAGACCGTCTCACCCCTGATCCACACTCCCAGCTTTTCTGTGTACACAGACACCCTTGCCTCTGCTGCAGCTCTGATACTACCTCTGGAGGTGGATCAGAGCCGCAGCAGAACTATCTCCCCTTTTTGCATCTGTAACTTTCACACTGAAAGGGCAGTGTAAATGGGGCTAAGGAGCCCTGTGCTTAGCCATACTATGCATAGCATAGCTGGCTGTGTGCTGTCTAGGCCCAGTCTTTGAAGAAAGGGTGCTGGTGGTTCCTTAGTTGATAAGCCTAACAGGAGAACGTTGTAATCCCAATGTTGAACAGCAGTGCAATATGCGATTAGAGAAGGTGGATGGAGGAAACTGGTCGCTCCTTTCCTTTACAGGGATAGCAGCAGTGGCGGTTCTAGTTTTAATAGGGGGGCCAGGTTGGGGCCGGCTTTTTAAATTTTTTTTATTGGTGAAATTAGGTGAAAGACAAGGTGACGTGGGGACAAGTACATCACACCACGAGGATCAACAAATACAGATAGCGGACATACAGTACAGATAACAACAAAAAGCAACATAAAGTTATCATGATATGTATAGAGGTAATATAGGTGTGTGTGTCTGTGTGTGAGTGAGTGTGCATGCGTGCAAGTGGCTGAGAGGCAGATAGTATGGTATTATAAACATATGTACATATGTAAAATTGAAGGAACAAAAAAATAGATAAATTAGTTAAATAAGTAGTAATAGTATGCAACATGATATGAGATATATTGACATAGTACAGTGTCATATAATTTAACCTTATATAATGTAATTAGATAATTTGAGATAAGATAAGACAGTTTAATGTAATATGAGATATTATAACAAGAAATGCAGTATATTATAACCTAATATAGTCTGAAGAGATAATGTGAGTTATGATAATGTAATACAGGGCAAGTTTGTAATGTAATATATCATGCTGTAATACAGGATAATAACATAATATATATGTGAACATAACATACGTGAACATAACCTAAATGCAAGCAATATATCATGACAATGACTATCATACGATTAATTGTTGGGATTATAATAAATAAATTATATTATGTAGATGATAATATATTGCAGTGAGGGGTGAAGTTGAACTGGGGTATCAGGAAGGGAAGCGAAGGGGCCCCCTAGCTGGTCCCCAGTAGCCCCGTTGGTAGCCCCAGCAGGAGACAGGCGAGGCGGTAGTGAAAAGGGCCCCCCCCTTTTTTGTATTGTCTTATCTGTTGTTGTTGTTGTTGTTGTTCTTTATTTATTGATTTATTGATTTATTTGTTTAGATTGTACCTTGGGCCGCTGCCGAACCCAAAGGTAGCTGCTGACCCGTTGCAAATCTAAACTCCTTTGCCAATTCCTGTTCTGGGCAACTTCCAGACCCTTGGGAGGAAGTCTGCCCGCTGAGGAGTGGGTTGTTTGTTTGTTTTGTTTGATTATTTGTTTTGAAAGAGCAGGGACGTGAGGTTTGTTTGTGTGTGTGTGTGTGTGTGTGTGTGTGTGTGTGTGTGTGTGTGTGTGATAAATTGTGATGTGTTTTGAGGTGTCAGGAATGTGTGCGGTACTGGTGCAGCTATAGGCCCATCGTGGAGAGGAATGGGGACCATCTGTCTGTAAAAGCTGTTATTTTGTTGTTATTGGGGCCGGCTTTTTTTTAAGGGGGCACATACAATCTGGAAAAAAGGACAAAGACAAAGCAGTGTTTACAATTTCAGCAATTCTGATTGGGTAGTAAACTGCTGATACACTTTATTTATTTCTGCCTTTCCCTTCAGAACAAAATCATTGCAAGAAATCTGTCATTGTGTTATTAATGCATACTCCCTGTCAGGGGGGCCACAGGGGGGTCCAGACTCAGAGTTACGGGGGCACTGGCCCCTGTTGCCCCCCCCGCCCCCTAGGTCCGTCCCTGGATAGCAGCTTGGTGCTGACTTGTTTCATGCTCCTCAGATTGTAATGTTAGCTGGCAAGCCTTGTGTCAGCTAACTGAGCTGGAATACCAGCAGGACCTTGCGTCACTGCTGTGTGAGGAGATTTTGTTTGGGTCTGCTGAAAATGCAGCTGCCAGCTCTCAGCAACTGGTAGGCCCAGAAGAATCCAGGAAAAGATAGAGAACAAAGGAAGGGAAGAGTTTTGACAATCTGATCAGTGGGGGGGTCTGTCACCCTGACCAATAATAGCTCAAAGCTGGGTCTCTTGGCAGTCTTTGTACCTATGTGAAGACTGGGGAATTCTAGGGAACGGAGTTCTAGTTAGAGTCCATTTTGAAATCGCCAATGAACGACTTCATTTGTGGGTCCAAACACTGTCAAAGTGAATTGAGGCCATGTCCTCACGTACTAAAACAATCTTTTTTTCCCCCCCGTCTTCCTTGACATCGTTTCAAGAATATTTGTGTCCAACACTGCATGAAAAGTGTGATTATCGTCCCCATAAACGCCTGGAAATCTTCCTGATTTTTGGCAGTAGACAACAATTTACAGCCTGTAAACGTGCTTTCGTTTGTGCCACATATTGACGGAAACGAACCATGATGTATGTGGAGCTTGTGGAGGTGCTAAGTGCTCTAATTAGCATATGAATAGCAGCGAAACCACAACTGGCCAGAGAATGTGTGAGCGAAAATGCAGCGAATCTACTTACTTTCCAAAACGATGACGGCATTGCCCCACCCCGCTGAACCCCGCGATGTCTCACAACAACAACGACAGCAATCGCGGACTACATGCTCATCTTCGTGCCACAGAAGATACTGAGCCTTTCTTGCAACTTACTCGCCTTGTAGTTGAGTGTGAGTCGCAGCAGCAGTTCGCCCTCAATAACGGTCCACACTAACGATTCTGGTTTCCTTGCACTAGCCATTTTCATCATCTTCTTGTTGTGTTTGGTTTCTCTGTTTGCTGTCTGTTTATTTACAGCGTGCAAGCTGTATGCGCATGCTCCATCTCTTCTTCTCTGCTTTTGGTGAATGTCAAGCGCCACCTATATGCCTGGAATATGAACTACAGCATTTTCGGTCGTTTTCAGTGGATCCGTCTGGACCCAAATATTATTGAAACGATGCAGAGGAAGACGAAGGAAAAAAAGATTGTTTTCATCCGTGTGGACAGCCCCTCAGTATTGGATGAAACCACTACTTTTAAACACGAAAAATCACTTGTGATTGGTTGGCAGATCTGTCACTATTGGTCAGCCTGGGTCATTATAAATGTAAAAAAAAAAAAAAAAAATGTCTGCGGCAGCTAAGCGCCCTCTGTCGGCGACACTCTCCATGGCGACCTGGCAAAGCAGTGACCGAGCCACTAGCCTAGCTCCTTTTAGCTAGCTTAGCCGAACTTGGTTTGTGTCCAGTGAAACACAAACACTTCGACTGCGATGGAAAGTCCAACTCACACACTTACAGCATGTCGTCCGACAACAGTTTACAGTTTGTTTGTGATAAAACGCGACGCTGACGACACACACAGTACACTGTTAGCTGCTCCACGCCATTAACTCTCGGCTCCTTCTTCCTCACGCTACAGTCTACCCTGAAGTGTAAAATGTCTTAAAGGTCATAAACTCTGACACGTAATAAGAATTACTTTGCAACTTCTTTTAAAACTAAAAAAGATTTTAGATTTTAATATCTTATTTAACTCTAAATATTTCATGCAAATTTTTACTTATTAACAACTGGCATTTTATCTTTAACTTGTTCCCAGGAGAGAATTAATAAATAAATAACTTTGGGTATCTTTTTTACATAACAATGGCCATTGATAATGACATAAGCAGTAATTAATCTTGCATACTTTCATGAAATAAATCAATTCAAGCTAAAATTTAAGAGTCTATAATTAGGCTATACTGAGCCTGATCTATTTATACCAGAGATTTTCTTAAAATGAAGTTAATACCTTTTAGAAAAAGGTCACCTGGGGTAAAACTCCCCCTGCTACCCTGATTTGCATTTGTATAGCTCACAGCATTTTCATTTACATGTTAAAGCCTCCCCTAGAATCAGGGGAGGGGGGTCATTGGGGGACAACTGCCAAGCAAGGCCCACATCAATTTCCGACAATTTACGTCAGTTTTCGGTGTTGCCAGCAAATTGCCACTTGCAGTCGCAAACCTGAAATTCCACGTCAATCTACAGTGCCGCATACTGACGAAAATCCCACTTTTCAAGCAGTGTATTCTAGGCCTATAGGTTTGAAATTCACCAAAAATGGAGTGGAAGAGGAATAGGAAGAAGAAGATAAGAAGAGATGGAGCATGCACATAAAGCTTGCACACTGTGTACAAGCAGACAGTAGAAGGAGAAACCAAACACAACAAGAACAAGACGAAAATGGCTAGTGCAAGGAAACCAAACTCGTTTGTGTGGACAGATAATGAGGTTGAACTGCTGCTGCGACTCAAACTCAATTATAAGGCGAGGTAGGCTCAATATCTTCTGTAGCACAAACACAACTATGTAGTCCGCCGTTGTTGTTGTTGTTGTTGTTGTTATGAGATGTTGGGGGGTTAAGAGGTCGAAGGCTAGAGGTCAAGGGGTGGGGCAATGGTGTCATCGATTCGCAAAGTATGCGTAATTGCTGTCCAAACGAGAACACAAGAGCAGCTTTTTCAAATTTTTCCACTCTGTGGCCAGGTTTCAAAAAGTGCATTTACAGGCACTGCATTTACAGGATCCATTCGTTGCATTTGCACACAAAAGTGTTTCCATGTGGATGGCCCCTGAGATACCAGTAGAGTACGTTTAGTCTCTAATACCAGTTGTTTGCCGCACACACAGCTGATGCAGAGAGCCCCCCTTCCCCCTCACCAAAAGCAGATCACGCTGGATAGGTTACATGGAGACACCTGGACAACTGTACATGTGACAAACATAATACAGCAATAGCTAAATGGGTGGCTACAGCTTGCAGGCTGATCAATATTGTTCAGTTAACCTTTAAAAGTCCAACGTTGGACACTACATTGTGTTATTATTACTGAGGAATGTTACGTTCAAGTCAGTGACCATCAGATGTTGCTTGTTGGGGGTTTGAGTTTGCCATGTTATGCTTTCAGCATAAATTTGGAGCATGCAGTACCTTTGATGTTCTTCTGGAGAATATTCTAGACATTATTTGAAATTGTTTTGGATTTCTGCAATAATAATAAACACACATTTGCATAAAGCAAGCATATTTTTCAACAGCCATTGATAAGAGTATTAGAATCTTTAAAATATCATTTTAAGATACATTTAGAATAGATAAAAATGTGTGTTATTCATTTTCAATTAATCACGAGTTATGAGTTAACTATGGACAACCATTTGATTAATCACAATTGAATATTATAATCGATTGACAGCCCTAGTCAGAATGCATTTTTGGGAGAGGGTGTAAGTTATGTTGTTACAAATCAACCTGAGATCTTTATTTTTTAGACTTCAACTGACTTTTCATCAACATGGGACCAGGCTGTTTTTGGGGTGGTTTAAGCACGAGGAATTGTAGGTGAATGCACTTTATTTACAAGGAACCGCACCAATGCCCCCACAATTTTTCCACATGATTCTCTTTTTTTCTTTAACTCACAGTCCGCAGCCATCATGTGTCCTGACAGTATTCTCTATTGGCTCTGCAATATACACCACTGCAAGATATACGAAAGGTATAACATCCATGTCATGGGATCTTTTAACTGTAATTGTTGTTTATATTCCATGATTGTGACATACATGTAACCCTCAAATGTTGACAGTGGGTAGAGGCAGTGAAGTGAGAGCTCGCTCACACCTCATTGAAGTCATTCTTACAAATTATGTATAGCACTTAATTTATCCACAGGGAGAGCTCTAAAACAATCACAATGCCGCTAATTAATTGAAGGAGGGTGTTCTTTTGCCTACTGTAATCATATGGATTATCCAGAAAACAAACTGTTTATGCTGTTTTCACAATTTGTCCACGTTGTCCACAACTTGTGGACATTTGTTAGCTTGGAATGTCAATTATTGATATTTTCAAGATAAATTAGCTAGGTACTAGGACTGCTTTTGTAAAAGAATCTTGTGTATATTTAAGATTGCTTGTATTTTGCCAGCCCACATTTTCAACATACTGCTAATGTGTGTATACAGAGAGTCAGTGTTGCAGGGATATGAAACATGTTAATTATGAACCTCAGTTCTGTTCCAAATGTACATTGTAATAGTGGGACAAGACATAATTATGGATTTTGATTTATTGTTATAGTACTATATACTTTCTTTCCATGTGGGCGTGGCGGGTGATGTAACTAATAAGTATATTGTTATGTGACTCAGTGACCATCTTTTTTTCAAGCCTGCATTCATTTATATTTCTGCAAATCAAATCTTCACCTCAGAAAGTTATGCTACTAACTAGCTGTTCCTGGTTGCACTGTAACCATGGAAACAGGCACCAACCGACCTTGATATGACAACAACTTAATTGTTATTATAATAGACCTATATAACTGGAAACTAGGAGTGTTCGGTGATGTGATAGATGAGGCTCCACACAGTTCTTTGTGGGGGCCTGGCAGGCCCTCTTTATGCTTTAATGCAGAGGCTCATGAAGTGGTACTGGGCCTCAGAACATTTGCTATTAGAACGATATTTATCAAACAAACAAGCTGAGCCGGTGCTCAGAGTCAGCCAGCCCCGGAGAAGAAAGTCGGATGCAGAGCCAGCAAGAGAGTTCGAGGAATTAACCTTTGGGATTAAAAAGTTTATTAAAACAGTTTATTAATCTGAGTGCAGCTGCTATCAGCAAAGGTGACCTCAATTGTCAGGTTATTTATGTTCTGTAATGTTGACTGCTAACTGGAGCTGGAGGGTAATTGTAATGTACGTCATAAATGTAATGTTACAGACAGGAGAGGGGAAAAAGAGAATCAAAGTTGCTGGTGGGTTAATAGGTAGGTTGACAAACACAAGATCAAACTCACCGGAGTAACCCCAGGCAAAAAATCCCTTTGCTGGTGGTGAACACACCATTAAACAACCACCAAGATCTATCTGTGACTCAGGCAGATGTGTTTAGAGACAAGGTAATGTTTTAGTCACTTTTATTCACATATAGCGTATGCATTGACTTCTGTCCCCACTCTTCTGATTCTCTGCCAGAAGTTATACGAGAGGCGTAAAAATAAACACACTAAGTGCGTTTACATGACACTGGAGAAAACTTATTGGGTTAGTTCGACTATGATTGGATTTTTAAGATGCATGTATACACCTTAGTCTGACTAAAATCGGACCGGATCGGATTTCTCATAGTCGGATTAAAACACCTTTATTAATCGATTGATAGTCGCATAACTCATGCATGTATACACTCTATCAGGGGCTGTGAGCCGGAAGTAGAAGGACGTTGGCGGCAGCGTCTTTCCTCCGAAATAACCGCAAGCAAGAGCGCCATTGTGCATCTATCCTAATTATCATGCACACCATATACGAAATGTACAAAGATGTAGCTTCATCTTGCTCTTCGTACGTCATCTTTCTCGAATGCCGAGGCAGAGTTTGTTGTTGCTGGTGACGTAAAGTGGTCAGCCAGAGGTGGCTCTATCACCATTAGCTGAAATGGGTACAGCGCCACCTATCGTACCGGGGTATGACATGCTTCGGCCAATAATTAGATTTTCTCACCGGCATGTATACTCAGACAATTGCAGTTGTCTGAGTTTGAGTAGCATAGTCAAACTATGGCTGTAATCCAACTAAGCTGTGCCTGTACTGACTGTTACCTTCAGTTGTCTTGTGGATCTCTCTGAATTTGAACACTGTTGGAAACATTTGGGATAATGTTAGTACTTCCAACTCATACCTATCATATCTTTATTTGGCTGTGTGTGTGGTGAAGTCTTTGATGAGATTCAATAAGATGTTTCTTCATTAAAACAAGAAAGTTCTCTTTAACAACTAGATCAAAACAATTTTTCTGTCCTTTTTTTGTTTAAATTAAAAGAATTTAAGTATGTAGTATCATATATTTTCCTGCTGTAATTGGTCCTAAAAGTGTCTTATTGCAGTAACCTTGCTCTCTTTCATGTCTGATACCACACTACATTATACAAGAGAAAGTCAGAGGTGTGAATCATGGCCTCCTGACACAGGACTTCACAGGTTTCACTCCAACCAATCATCGCAAAAGCTCCTGGTGAGAAACAAACACATCTTCACCCAAACAGAGAACAGGAAACTGCTGTGCTTTTTGGTTTTGCTAACTGGCTGCAGTGAAAAGATTCATGTACTTCAATCAATCAGGTGTGTTGGAAGGATTCAGACCTGCAATCAGACATGCAATCAGGGGTTCCTGCCTCTGAGTAGCTCAAACCGTCTTTTTCTAGTTGATTGGGAGCATCTCTACATATAGCTAACTGAAATGAGGTCCAGTCATTTAGACTACACCACTGGGCTTTTCATCCATGTGCATCCATAAAGAAAATGTGAGTAGCTTGTGCTTTAGAGGGGACAATACTTTTTCAAGCAAGACAACCATCAAACACGGAAAAGGTTTGAACAATGCTCGACAAATGAAAGTCCTGGTGATGACACGCTAAAGTGAAAATAATTCTTCATCCACATGCTGTATGTAGTGTCCTCACAGACTACCACCTCCTACAAGGCTGCTTCCACCTTTGCCTCTTTCTTGACAGCTGCATGAACACAACCTCCTTCACTGTTGCCATGTTTGTTGTTGTGAGAAACTCTTGACTCTGAGCTGCCCTGTACGTATTGTTAACATTCATGCCAACATCAAGGATTCATGGAAATATGTGAGCAGTTAGCATTACATCAATTGAGACATTTTTGTACATATAGGGGGCATTATAAGCCTTTAGATTAGACATCCCACCACCAGTTCCAAAAGCCTAGATGCCTCAGTTGTACCTGCATTTTTTTGTGCTTCTGGTTTTTTTTTTGTATGTTTGTTTTTTTATATGGACAATGGAAGATTTAATGTAGACAATGAACAGACAAGTTTGCTTTGGAGAAGATTATGTTGTAATAGTCTCATCTGGAATGTTTGCTTAAAGGAGTAGTTTGGGGCAAGAAAAGAATGATTTTCAGTAGTTGATTTTGATGCCTAAATAAATGAATTAAACAAACTGACCTTAAAGTATCTGTATTCATTCTGGATAATTTCAGATAAGTTCCTCCATGAAGTCTATGCCAGGGCTGGTGTCCATTAACAAATGGGTCGAATCCAGATTGTTACCTTTTAGGGGAACCCTCATGGTGGAAGGTTGATACCAGTGACCCCATCACCACCAAAAACAACAACTTCTTTCGCTTTAACAGAGTAGAATGTGTTTTGCAGTGACCTTTGTCATGCGGGGTGACACACATAAATAACTAGTGTAGCATGCAGCACAAGAGAAATCCTGCTGCTTAGCATCCAGCAGGGATTTTTCCGTGATCTTGTTGGGATACAGAGTGCAGGGTTAACTTGTCCATGTTGCAGGAGAGGAAATAGCAAAATGCTTTTAGGTGCCTTGCAGGAAGTCTGAACGACACGCTGCTTCAGAGTCACACAAAGGAAATGTGGGAAGTCAAGCAGGTGACTGTCTGATGCATCATTTATTTGTTAGTCTCACAACAATGGAAAGTCACTGTTATCTTCCTCAAACATACAGCAGGATAAACAGGTGAGGCAGATTTCCACCATGTGTCACCCTCTGAAGTAATTTATCATTATATCTTCATGAGGCCGTTTTTGGCTACATTATTAAGTGGGCATCATTTATTTTGTGTGGATTAAATGACACCTCCGCCTTTAAAGAATGAATGTAGCCCACTGAACATAACCTGGCGATTTAATGCTTTTTGTGTTCATCTTCTGTAATGAAGTTCAGCAAGTTTTTGCGACCCTTTCAACGTCATGTTCTATTTTGAATACTAAGTCCTTGAAGCAATCAGTAAAGTTGTGAGTTGCTTTTATGGGCTATTTTTAAATGCTATTGCAGTTACAAATGAATCCACAAAAAATAGATCTGTAAAATGTGCCTGAAATTGCTAAACTGCTTATTTGTTAAAAAGCTTCTCTGTGTAGGCTCATGTAATTTCTGAAGATCCAGTTATTCACTTATCAAAGATGCCTCTTAAATTTTGCTGTAGCTCAGGCACCATTTTGACACACGCAGACCTCCATAACAACAAATTAGTCATTATTACTACATAATGCTTATTGATTGCTTGCAGCTCCTGGTTTATTATAATTATTCTATTTAAAGAAATGCTCCAAAATTGTGTGACAACAGTAATAACCAAGTGCTGGTCACATAGATTGATGTGCTTATTCATGTGTGATGAGCAGGGGATGATCGGATCAACAGTGCAAAAGGAGTGGCAGGGTCTGAAATTATATGAGCCTTATGGGTCATCCACACCCAGAACAGTAACTATGACAACTACTATAACAACTATGAATAGAGGATTAAAAATCAACCTATAAGCACAACAACGTTGGAATCACTTTCGTCTTTGTCTGAATGGTTTGATGAACGACAGAAATAGAGAGAGCCAATAATGAAGAAGGTTCTCAGTCATCCAGGTGATGGTAATTCTAAGTGCAGTATTGTAGATAACTGGACTTGTTTCAGTTTCTTAAAAACATTTCACCTCTCATCCAAGAGGTTTCTTCACCTCTAACTAACTGGAGGGGAGTTGCAGGCTTTTAAACTCTGTATGGGAGTGTCCATTAAGGACATATCTGAGCTGTGAGTTTTAGAGTCCTTATGGGTCACTTGGGAGTCTTTGATCCCATTGGCCTGAAACAACAATTATTTAGGGGAAACAATTACAGATAAAAAATGTAATCTAAGACATACTACCAAAAAGTCCATGGTGGTGATGGAGGTGTCTAAAGTTTTTTTTTCCTTCATGATGTCCTCTTTGACAGTTGTCAGGATAATTGAAAGAAAGTATGAATACAAAAGTTTGAATGTTTGATATTATCACAGGGCCCGATGAGTCTCTGAGCAGTTCAGGAGGTTTAAGGTTTAACCTTTTAAGGTGTAAAAGGTTGTTGCCAATGAAGGCAGTTTATGTTGTAGTCTTTTAGCTGGTACAGCTGAAAGGCTTTAGTGGTAATTTAATCCCCTGGATTTAACAACAAAACATTTTACCAGCACTGCATGTGCCATAACACAAGAAATTCATGGGTGATTTTTGTGGACATTCCAGTTGTCCTTCCATCTGCTCAGCAGTGATAAAAAATAGCATCCATTAGAGCACAGCTGGGAAGATTTGACTTGGTAAATACGGAAAAAACTGAAAAGATTTGTCTATTTGTCGCCAAGAATTTGAATGTATTGTGTGTTGTTCGTGTGCGGTACCCCCTTCAGATCTTGAGAATTCAATCCTTTTTTTTTATGTTGTTTTTACATCAAGTTAAATTAAACTCAAGGCGTTATTTTGTTGGGTAACCTTTGTCTGTTTTAACTACTGACATATGTGCAAAAAGCCTTTCATTCCACTTTCATGCCTTAACAAATGATTTTCTACCATACTTTATTTCTAAGGCCACAACTGAAACATTTCTCACCTAGCTTTTTCATTCCCTTTAAAATCATTATTTGTTTCTTTTTTCTCTGTGCTCTTCTCGTTGGTTTCAAGTGGATGGGACTGTGTTATGAAAGGTAGTGTCACATACAGTACATCTGTGATCTAATTAGGAGCTAATGTGGGCTATGATCAGTAATGTTTTTGTTTTTTTTCATTTCTGATATTTGCATATTTAGTCATGAATCCAAACCTGTATCCTTCACAGTATCGCCCACCTTTTACTAAATCATAAAAATTATTGTTAAATATCTTTCTACCCTTTCAAGCTGTTTCATTTCCTTTCAGTACACTTTAAAATATAATCGAAAAAAATTGAAACTACCTTTCTTTGGGCAGTTGATAATGATGTTGATCAAAGTATAAGACACAAAATTCAACATGTGGGAAAAAGAAACAGAGTGTGATTTTGGCTAGTCTAATACTAGCAGCAGGGTTTGGGAGGGTGGTGGCATCCACACAAATAGCAGGACCCAAGGTTTCCCAGCAGAACATTGCATTGTAACAAGATAACCAATGTTATACACTTCACTTTTTGGTCCTTTCAGTGCTGTGCATGAATACAAGCTGACTGAAAATCAATGACATATCATAGTCAAGCTGTCTTCTTTAAGGTAGTCCTACACTCATATGGGGTGTGCAAAGCAGAAAAGTAATAGTTAAATGAGTTGCTTTGATATACAGTATTTGTCTTGAGATAATAAGTAAAGAAAGAAACTATCTAATGGATTTATCATGATCTACTCCACATTTCTGTGTGATTTAAAATAATGAGGAGAAAGGGACTTATCCTTTGCCTCACTAGCATTACGGGGGCTTATAGAACCAATGTCACTATTGTTATTTAACATTAGGGTTCAAACCACAAAGGGAGTTTGGATCAACAACAGACAGGGAACTTTAGCCCTTAACTAAAAAACATATGGAAATGTTTCACTGAAGTATGACCCCAATCAGATTGTGTCACTTTCACAACTGCTAAAAAGTGCACACATATCCAACTGAGTTGGCTGTACAAAAAAGGCTCTTGGACCATAAAAGTAAACCATGATGGATTTTTTGCCTCATAATCAATCAATCAATCAATCAATCAATCAATCAATCAATCAATCAATCTTTATTTGTATGGCACTTTTCATACAGAAAGTAGCACAAAGTGCCTCACAGAGATTAAAGACAACAACAGAGATTAAAAACAACAAGAAGATCAAGAAAAGAAAATCAAAAGAACCCAACCCTCCCACCCCCTCAGATATGCACAGAGAGATAAGCATGCATAAATACATACAGTGTTGGGCACGTTACTTTAAAAAAGTAATTAGTTATAGTTACTACTTAAAGTAACTGAGTTAGTAACGGAATTACTCCACTATAAAAGTAACTACTTACCCGGAAAAGTAACTATTGCGTTACTTTTAATTATTACTAAAAAAAATAATAAAGTAAAACAGCTTTGCAGCTCCAGTGGCTGAAAGCCGAGTCAGATGACAACAGCTTCAATGAGCAGCTTCAGTTCGTAACGCACCACATTTAATAGTCGGTAACGGTAACGTTGGAAATATTAATTAGTTAGATTACCCGTTACTGAAAAAAAGTAACGCCGTTAGTAACGTCGTTTATTGTAACACCGTTATTCCTAACACTGAATACATACACACTCATATACACACTCCCACACATATGCGCACACACACACACACAGACCCACACACTCACACTCACACATACACTATCTGTCATTAAAGAGACATGGCCGGGCACCAAGTCCTGAGGCGAGGAAGAAGCTACCTTTGGGGGCCAGCCACACCTAGAGAAATCAAGATCCAAGGCCGCATGGAGCGCCGCCACAGAGACCACCCCAACCCGGGCAGACAGGAGGCCCCGCACCAAGGTGCAGAGCCCTCTAGCCACCCGGGCTGAAACTGTCTATGGGATAGCACCCCAGCTATAGACCAGAGAAAACTCCCAGTCTGGCAGGCCCCCATGAGGAAACACATGAGCTAAAAACTGACAGACTAAACCCAGTAAGGCGAAAAGCATAGAGGCTAAAAACATGAGAGACTAAAACAGTAACAGTCCGCCAGGCTATTCCACAGTCGAGGGCCATAATAACTGAAAGCCGCCTCCCTCTGCTTTTTTGAACTAACCTGTGGTATGGTTAAAAGGCCAGTGCCAGAGGACCTCAGGGTCCGTGGGGGCTGATAGGGTAAAAGCATATCAGATAGGTTAGAAGGCCCAAGACCCTTAAGACACTTAAAGACTAGGAAAAGAACCTTAAAATCAATCCTGAAACTCACAGGGAGCCAGTGCAGCAATTTTAAAACCGGTGTAATGTGCTCCCACCCTCTGGTCCTTGTCAGCAATCGTGCGGCTGAGTTTTGTACTAATTGTAGAGAGCAGGGCAATACAGTTATCTAAATGACAAGAGATAAAAGCATACATCAGCACCTCCGTGCTGGCCTGAGAGAGAAATGGGCGAACTCTAACTATATTATTAAAATGGTAAAAACCTATCTTTATTTTATCTTTGATGTGTGGAATAAAAGAAAGCTCAGAGTCAAAAATCCCACCCAGATTTTTTACAGATTGTGATGGTTTTAAATCCTGTAACTTTGGTAAAAGTTTCTCTTTCTGGCCTTCAGGACCAGTGAGCAAAACCTCTGTTTTGTCCTGGTTGAGCTGTGGGAAATTTGTTGCCATCCATGTCTTGATATCTAAAATGCAGTTAAAAGGGTCATCATTTAAAATCTTTAAAAGGGCTGTCTCTGTACTGATACCTGATACCTCTCAAAAATGTTGTTTGCAATTAAAAAGTCATTTACTTGATTAAAAACAAGTTTCAATTCAATTCAATTCAAAACACTTTATTTGAAAGGCGTGAGGAGCAGATGGAGGCTGAGATGCGCTGAGATCGCGAGACCGCCGAGACAAGATTTGGATTCAACATGGCGGCGCCCAGCTGCTAGATCAGATGACAACTTTTCTCCTGCCTTTTCAACCAAGAATAACCTAAAACATTCACGATCACCGAGGAATAACATACAGGAAGATACCGCAAACCGATCAGAGTGGAGGACCTCGAGGATTACGTGGACAACTACTACTACCGCCTTGTAATGCAATCCAACAGCCCGGTTCACCACACTTCCAATCCAAACAAAAGGAAAAAGAAAGATTCAGCCACCGACACGATGATCTTCAAACCATGGGTATACAGGTCAGTGTACTCCAATCCATAAACAAAAAACCCGATGTTCTCAGCATGCTTCATCAGGAAATAAAAGACCTCAGAACCAGACTTGAATTCACACATAGCCAAATAACCAATCTCCAAACGGACAAAACACAACTGCACATCACCGTCAAGCTACTCACCTCCCAGATATCTACAATCCAAAAAGAAAGAAAGAGTCCCTGAAAAAAAAAAACGTTCTGGACATTCAAACACGAAGCATGCGAGACAACCACATCTTCTCACGAATCCCGGAAAGCACGACAGATAACCCAGACACACTTGTCCGCAACTTCATGCAGTCTGCTCTCACACTCTCGCCAGACACCGTCAACAAAATCACATTTCACCGCCTTGGAGCCCGCACTGGATCACGTCCCCGTCCCATCATCGCAAAGTTTGAACATTTCCAACAAAAGGAACTGGTGAAAAGCAAAGGGAGGGAACTGAAAGGAACCGTTTTCGGGATGAACGATCAGTTCCCAAAGGAAATAACTGAAAGACGCAAAGCACTGTACCCCATCCTCAAACAGTGCAGACTGAAGGGTGATCGGGCCACCCTGGTTGTGGACAGATTGTAGGACAGTTATTCAGAGACTCCTCCATCACATCCTGGCTCATTAACAAGCAGACTTAAGCTTTATTGTTCAAACTTGACTATCTGAAGATGCATACATAAAAATCTCACTCCAAGTTACACTCACCCACCCTTTAAATAACAAATGAACTTTGCCTCTCTTGCTCACCCTTGATTAATCTCTCTTTCTCTCTCTCTCTCTGTCTATATATCTTACCTTTGCTCACTCCTTCACTATATGTCCTCACATTTCACCTCTATGTCAAGTCTGTCTTTTGTCATTGTATTTAGTGTATTTGTCTATACTTCATGGTGTACAATCACAGACACACACACACACACACACAAGCCACACTCACAGACCCAATCATATCAGAATCGCACCTACATCAACATAACCCAGACACTTAACTTAATAACATGGAATGTGCGCGGTATCCGTGCCCGGCCCAAGAGGACAGGAATCTTAAACCATCTTATCAAACTAAAGGCAGATATATGTTTACTACAAGAAACCCATCTATCTAACTCTGAATCATAAAAGCTCCAATCTCAACAATTTAATCAAGTTTTCTCAGCCACTTACAACAGTAGACAAAGAGGTGTCTGTATTTTAGTAAATAAAAGAATCCCTCTAATCCACCATTCCACGATAACTGATCCAGATGGACGATACATCATAATGGGCTATTTGCACGTCAGCTTCTGCGTTCATGTAATACGGCTCACTCACTTCCGGTTGACTAGAGATGGCGCTCTTCTACAGTCGATGGCTGACAGACCGGCCGAAGATGAAGATTAACGATGTCCATCGCATTTGTAAAGCATCAGCGAAACTCCCGAAGAGCAAGCTGGAGAAGGGATTTAGCATGTACGCGAATTCTTATGAGTTTGAATATGAAGGTGAGTCTCCTATACTTGTGTCTCTGTGGTTGGGATAGCTAGAAGCTATGGTGCTAGGCTAGTTACCGGTAACAGTTTCAATAGTAAACATTGAGCCTACTCGCGGACAATGATATATGACAGTACAGCACATAACTGAATTATTGTTGTAAACTTGCTTGAGTACATTTTGCTTTGATCTGTGTTTGCCATTGTAAGTGTCAAATGAAGATGAGTCTCATATACTAGTGTCTTTGTGGTTGGGATAGCAAGAAGCTATGGTGCTAGCTAGGCTGGTTGCAAAAGCAAACACTGAGCCTACTCGCGGAGAATGACATACCGTAAAATACCAAATA
This sequence comes from Sparus aurata, assembly GCF_900880675.1. Classification (NCBI taxonomy): domain Eukaryota; kingdom Metazoa; phylum Chordata; class Actinopteri; order Spariformes; family Sparidae; genus Sparus; species Sparus aurata. The sequence goes on along the minus strand of NC_044193.1, from coordinate 31,452,372 downwards.
ATAGCCAGGGCGTTTATTTGTTTCACTAGCAAGGACCACACCATCAACGAGATGCGTTTAAGGATTTATTAGTGACAAAGGAAAACGAAGTGTCGAAGATCTTGGTTCTTTTGTGTTCTTCGAGTGCGTTGTGGGGATTCTTGTAGAGAATCCGCCGCCGCTCCCGGGCAGCGACGGACCCCCTCATGGACCTACGAAGGAGAGGAGAGAAAGAAGAAACAGACAGAGAGAAATGGGGTGGGGGGGGAGGGGTGCAGAATACGAGAGCGAAGCAGATGAGAGGGTCAGGTGGTTATTTATAGAAATGCTGAAGTTGGCGCTGTTGAGGTGTGGTCCTGCTCCTGAAACTTCGCCAATTAAGCTTCAATTCACTAGCAAGGACCACACCATCAACGAGATGCGTTTAAGGATTTATTAGTGACAAAGGAAAACGAAGTGTCGAAGATCTTGGTTCTTTTGTGTTCTTCGAGTGCGTTGTGGGGATTCTTGTAGAGAATCCGCCGCCGCTCCCGGGCAGCGACGGACCCCCAAAAACCTCCAATTACTTGAGAAGAGATTGAGCGGATCTGAGATCTTTGAGATCTGAACAGATGTAACGGTGGTACGTTTGGGAGGACCAGCGGCCTATGAGATGTATGAAGTGTTCTGGGAAGCCATTACGGGAGGCTGAAGTGGCAGCTCCGATTCTGAAGGAGTGCCCAGAGTAGTTGTCGGGCAAAATACCAGACAATGAGAGCACCCGGCGAAAGTGATGGTGGAACCAGAATCGAGTAGCCACTTGGCTGGATTCGGAGATGAAAAGAGGATCTGTCGTTGTTGTGAGATTTACGGAATTGCAAGAAATTTGCGAGGGTTTCGAAGGGATTCAGTGGTGATTGGACCTTGAAGAAGAAGACGGGTGTAGGCGGACCAAATTGATTGGTTTTGGTTTGCTTTAAGTGGAACACCATAGTGTCGTCTGAAAAGCAAGACAAGTCAGAAATGCAAGCATGACGGCTTGAGTCGAAGTGAATGGTTGAGGAGGTGAATTCGGAGCATCTGAGGAAGCCAAAAGGCAAGCAAGAACATGGCTTCCAGGGTTTGGGCGACTTGAGGAGTGCCGTACCCAGAACGGATTGTGTGGAGGCAGATTAACGGCAAGTTGGCATTAAGAGGAAGACGGCGAGGGCTTAACGAACTGTTAACGAACAGCCGGTTATTGTCTTGGAAAGAAGCTGATACCGCTAAGGTAAGCTTGGTGGTGCGTGATTTGTCATGAGGAATGGGCGTAAGTACTGAAGAAGTCGTGGTGATGAGATCGAATGACGGAAAGGTTGTGTTGTATTGGTCATGAAAGTAATGGAAGCTTTCCAAGCTGTCCAGTAGGAAGAGAGGGTCGAGGGTGATAGGCTGTTGATGGTGGAGCTCTGGTAGTCGCTTATCAGGGGTATAAGCGCAGGATTTACGAGTTGAATGTCGACGCCCAACTGGCATAGGGAAGGTATCTGCGTGAGGTGCCAAGCTTCTGAACTTCTGGCATTCATTTGCGAGCTTCGGGGGCGATTCTGCCACAAGCCATCTTCCTTTGTAGAAACCCCCAAAACCGGCCTAAGGAGCAGCATCGCTGTACAGATGGATGTCATGTGGGTTAGTTGGTTGGTCATCGTAAAAGAAAGTGATTCCGTTCCAATTGGTGATAGGGTTGAGTCACGGACAGATTTCAGCAAGGCTCGAGCTATCCAGGGAGATGGAGGTCAAGAGTGATGGGACGGAAGGGACAGAAGTTGACGTTTGGTGCGGCGCTGGGCGCAGAAGAAGGTTCGGCTGAGCTTTCCGACCGGGAATGAAGTCTAAAACTTGTTAGTGTCAAGAATGATTCCGAGAAACTCAAGGGATGTGGAGGGGCCCTCTGTTTTCTCTGCGACGATGGGACCCCGAGGTTGGAGAAGACTGAAGTCAGGGTAATCAGGCCGGAAGCGGGTGGCGATGTGGTGGGGGGAAATTGTTAGACTGGATCCAGCTGAGGGCTTCAGGTGGGGTGTCGAGGAGTTTAGGCTGCTTTGCGACCAAAGGTGAGCCTAACGGCGAAGTAATATATACCACGCCAATGGATGCTGAAGAAACGGCAGAAGTCGGGGTGAATAGGGAGGACTTTAAGAGCACTGGTCTGTTCCTGGACCTTCCTTAACTTCCTTAGCGAGCGTGCGGTCAACTGAATCTGGCTCGGTTATGGTCGACTGAAGATTTTCGATTTCAAAAGAGATAGATGATTGTGTGGAGTCCGGGGTGAAGACCTTCTTCAAGTCCTTTATGAGAAACTAGCTTTGGCGAGGTAGGTTGTACGGGCATTCGGGGTGGGCGTGGCCCCCGCTGCAGAAGGAGTAAACGTGGAGGAAGCGGCACTGGGACACGGTGCATCCGGTACTGTTGAAGCCGTTGCAAATCGAACAACCTCCTTGGTGCATGACGGGCCTGCCTTTCTTATATACGCCGTTGATTATGGGAAGATGACAGAAGGGGTAGATGACATCTGTTCTGGAGGTATGGGTGCTGGTGGAGCTGCCGACAACAGGCGAGAGAAGGCTGAAGCTCTTGTTTGGTTTTTTGTGCGGCCCAGTGTGGGTAGCTGTGTATAAAGTGAAATTAGTGGTTGCCTGTTGAGGGGGAAGAACGGGTGCCGGCATCCCGGTGCTGACGACCCCAGCCGACATGAGCTGCTGGGACTGATGGAGCTGGGAGATGGAAGCTCCCTGCATCCCGGCATAGGGTGCTGGCACCTGGTGCCAGGAGTTGAAGCGAGGTGCTGTGGTTGCTGGAATTAGACGGCAGAGGGCACTGGCATCTTGGTGCCAGGAGACTTGGTTGAAGCGAGGTGCTGTTGTTGATGGAAACAGGAAGCAGAGGGTGCTGGCATCCTGGTGCCACGAGCCCTGGTTGAAGCAATCTGCTGTGGTTGCTGGAAATAGGCACCAGAGGGCGCTGGCATCTCCGTGCCAGGAGCCCCGGTTGAAGCGAGCTGCTGTGGTTGCTGGAAATAGGCACCAGAGGGCGCTGGCATCTCGGTGCCAGGAGCCCCAGTTGAAGCGAGCTGCTGTGGTTGCTTGAAACGCGAAGCAGGGGGTGCTGACATCTCGGTGCCGGGAGCCCCGGTTGATCAAGCTGCTGTGGTTGCTTGAAACGGGAAGCAGGGGGTGCTGTCATCTCGGTGCCGGGAGCCCCGGTTGATCAAGCTGCTGTGGTTGCTTGAAACGGGAAGCAGGGGGCGCTGGCATCTCGGTGCCAGGAGCCCCGGTTGAAGCGAGCTGCTGTGGTTGCTGGAAACAGGAAGCAGGAAGCAGAGGGCTCTGGCATCTCGGTGCCAGGATGAGAATCAGAATCAGAATCCTTTAATGTTCCACAGACGGGGGAATTTGTTTCTCGCAGCAGCAGAATATTACGAGAACAGAGCAATAGCAAAATAGATAATAGAATAGACACTATAATTAAAAAGGGAAAGAAAATGGAATCTAATCGACGTATATACATATTTACATGATGTAGTGCAAGAATGGACAGTAATTTTTAATATACAGACCGGAGCGGTTGAAGCGAGCTGCTGTGGTTGCTGGAAACAGGAAGCAGACGGCGCTGACATCTCGGTGCCAGGAGCTCCAGTTGAAGCGAGCTGCTGTGGTTGCTAGCAGTGGGCGGTAGGGGGCACTGGCATCTCGGTGCCAGGAGCCCCGGTTGAAGCGCGCTGCTGTGGTTGTTGGAAAAAAGCAGCGGGGGGCGCTGGCATCCCGGTGCCAGGAGCCCCCCCAAAGGTTAGCTGCGGTGATGGCTGGAACTGGATGGCGGTGGGCACTGTGGAGTTTGCCCTTGAGGTTGTAGGTTGCTGTAGCTGATGATGATAATCCTGATAGAAGTTGGAGGGTCCTAGAATGCATCTGGGCGCTCCCTCTGGAGTGTAGTGATGCGAGAAGTGGTGGCGGAAACTCTGGAGTTGTTTGATCTGGCAGAGGATCTCTGTCTCTGCTTTTGCTGCTGCTCTTTGTTTTCTTTGGGCTGTGTTATTTGATTGTACTGTCCCTTTAACAAGAGCGTAGACGTCACTGTCTGTAGGGCTGTGCGTGATGACGTCACCTGGAAGCGATCTGGTGTCGATGATGAAAATCCTGATGGGGATTGGAAGGTCCTGAAATCCATCTGGGCACTCCCTTTGGAGTGGAGTGATGACGAGAAGTGGTAGCAGAAACTCTAGAGTCATTTGATCTGGCTGAGGATCTCTGTCTCCACTTTTGCTGCTGCACTTTCTGTTGTCTATGAGCTTTCTGCTGTCTTTGGGCTGTAGTATTTAATTGTACTGTCCCTTTTAACAGGAGCGTCGACGTCGCGGTGTGTTGCGTGCGCGTGATGACGTCACCCGGAAGAGAGCTGGTGTTGACGGAAGAAGCACACATGCGTGTGGAGAAAGTTTGGCTTTATAGTCCATTCGGTGAAACAGAATTCATTTGTCGTTTAAAGTTTTCTGGGGAGTGGCTACTGTCCAATCGGTGACTGTAGAAGATGAAAGCCGGTCGGGGGAACTCACCGGAGCGTGGAGACGTTGAGACCGGCGAGTTGTTCGGCCGGTGTTGGCGGAACGATGGCGGGAGGCTTCGCTTCTTGGAGGTGAAGGAGTCGGCGAACCATGGCGAACTGCAGCGACGGTGACTTTCTGTTCCGGAATTTCCTCGTCCTCTCTTTGCTGCGGAAGGAGGTGGGCTGGGAGACACGGGAGAGTCGTTGGACGAACTATGATAATCTTGGATGTTGAGGAGAGATGAACCAGGCGGGATGCGAACTCGCTCGCGCCCTAGCCGGCTGTAGGGCCACTGGAATCAGGGTCTCGGGAACGGAGGTGACGGGAAAGTTGTCGGCTTCAGATGAATGGTGATCCTGATCTCGTCTGAAAGATCATCCCACGGGGATAGTGATACGAAGTCCATGATGAGGTGAGTAGAGCCTGATGTTGCTCGTACAAAAGTTTGGATGTGCTCGGGCGAGGCGATGTTGCGTGATCTCGTTTCTGGGTGCGAGAGCGCAGAATACGAGAGCGAAGCAGATGAGAGGGTCAGGTGGTTATTTATAGAAATGCTGAAGTTGGCGCTGTTGAGGTGTGGTCCTGCTCCTGAAACTTCGCCAATTAAGCTTCAATTCAATCACTTAACAGACCAGGCGGCAATTGGGGACAGACGTTTAATTCCTTCCTCTCAAAAATCCGGGATGAAAATGTCACAAACTTTGCCAGCTTCAGCGTCTGTCCGAGGAGGACAGCAACAGGGCCAGGCTGCCTGGTGGAGGGAGGAAGAAGGCTAGTGAGTAGCTGGAGATAAACATGCAGGGATGGGTTATCAGCGAACGGGCACACCACGAGAGAGTGTCCCGCAAAATGATCAGAGTGAGCCGTATTACATGGACGCAGATGCTGACGTGCAAAGAGCCCATTACTGCATCCATCTACAACATAAAAATTACAATTTCCAACATATATGGTCCCAATTCTGACAATCCATCCTTCTTCAACACATTTTTCTACACATTACAATAATCTACAGATATCATTATCGGTGGCGATTTCAATACAGTAATTAACCCCATAATCGACCGATCAAGCACCGCAGGCAATTTACGATCCTGGCACTCTACCGAACTGTTAAAACAATACATGACAGATTTTGGCCTTGGCGACAGTTGGAGATTGAGCAACCCATCATCAAGAGAATAAACCTATTTTTCTCCACTACATCAATCATTCTCCCGTCTAGACTTCTTTCTGATCAGTAATACATTTTTAAGTAAGGTATCCAAGACCACCATACATCCAATCATAATTAGTGACCACGCTCCAGTATCCCTCTCCATAAAATTGAATCAGATCTAAAATACTCTTCCCATTGGCGCTTTAACACCTCATTACTCAAAGACTCCGATTTCACTACTCTGATACAGAGAGAGTGGGCATCCTTCTTGGAACTAAACGACTCCCTAGAAATGTCATCTTCAGCACTATGGGAAACCGGTAAGGCGGTAATTAGAGGACAAATAATATCATACTCAACAAACAAAAAAAAAAAAAGAACAGGAACTAGAAAAACATCTGGAACAAAAAATGAAACAACTTACTGATATCTATTCAAACAACCCCATCGAACAAATAAAAAAGGAGCTACATAATACTAAATTCCAATTAGATGAAGTTATAAGCAAACAAAAGCAATTTTTGATACAACAAATCAAATACAGCAACTTCGAAAACGGCAATAAACCAAGCAAATATTTAGCTAGCCAACTACAACGTAAAAAAGAGAAAGCAATAATTTCAACTATAAAAAACTCAGCAGGTGAAACTTGCCAAAACCCACAAGAAATAAATAACATCTTTAAAACTTTTACAACTTATACTTACTTATATTCTTCAAATACAGACCCCGACCCATTAGAGATACAATCGTTCTGTAATAACCTGGACTTACCCAAAATACCCAAACAAGATGCAGAAACACTTGACAAGCCATTAACCCCAGACGAGCTTCACAAAGCCCTACTTCAGATGCCCAACAATAAATCACCCGGACCCGACGGCTTTCCCCCCGAATTCCATAAACACTTTTGGCATATATTATCCCCCCTTTTTTTACAAACTAACATTAGAAATTCAAAAAAACATCACAAATTCCTCCACATATGAACACATCTGTTATATCAGTTCTACTCAAACCCAATAAAGACCCAACACAACCTTCTAGCTACAGTCCGTTATCACTTATTAACACAGACTTAAAAAATTATCACCAAAGCTATAGCTATCAGGTTAGAAATAGTTATCTCCACCCTAATACACCCCGACCAGACAGGATTCATCAAAAAAAGACATGGCTCTGACAATTTACGAAGATTATTCAAAATAATCAATCTTGCACTACAAACTCAAACCAAAACAATAATTGTTTCATTAGATGCAGAAAAAGCATTCAATCTAGTAAACTGGACCTTTTTAATACACACATTACATAGATTTGGTTTTGGGGAGTCGTTTATCCATTGGATTAAAACACTATACACTTCACCAAAAGCTACTGTCACCACAAACGGGATCACGTCACACAGCTTTACACTCCACCGGGGCACTGGACAAGGATGCCCACTCTCTCCATTTTTATTCGCTATCTTCATAGAACCACTTGCTGCCGCTATACGTCAAAACAATATCATTAAAGGAGTTGACACCACAAACCACAAACCTTTGATCAGAGAGTGGCGGCAATTGTGGGTGACACAGCTCTAAGCGGAGTTGTGGGGGCCCATGAAGGCGACACAGATCATCCCCAAGGTAAATGTGTTAAACTCAGAAATGTTGTGTCATTATACTGGTCGTACAATAGGCTGCTCACATTACACATGCTCGTGCGTAAAGTTGCCAGGATATAAACACATTGAGTCATGTTTAATTACTTCATTTTTTATTATCAATATTTCTGAATACACGATGAGCCAGGACAGGGCACCTCCATCTGCACCGCGCGCCCTGGCGTCTCCACCAGCACCTCCACCGGCACCTCGCACCCTGGCATCTCCACCGGCTCCTCCACCAGCACCTCCACCGGCACCTCGCACCCTGGCATCTCCACTGGCTCCTCCAGCACCACGCGCCCCAGCGTCTCCACGCCAGCTGCTGACGTCCGCCCGACTGGCCGTGTCCTCACACAAGCTGTGCTGGAATCACAGGAGGAAATAGTGAGAGCAATCCGCGGCGTCAGTGATCGTCTAGATCAAATTGTCAATGTCATGGGAGATATTTGCAACGCAATAAATGCACGTAATAAATGCACGTAAAAACGGGTCCGGCATCCGGTTCCTCTGGAGGACAGCATATATATATATATATATATATATATATATATATATATATATATATATATATATAGATATATATATAAATAATCACACACACTACCGTTCGTGGGAAACAAACAGGACAAAACAACTTCATTACAAGGATTGACGAGACTGATCACACTTATATTAATGACTGCAGAAGTTACCCATGGCTACTGCAGTGTGACATTTCCAACTTTACGCACGCGTTTATTGACACAAACACTGAACACAAGGAGACAAAAAAGGGCTTATTAGATAGCTCTGCCGCTCTATTTTCACCAGGGATACACATATTTGAATGCACGTGCCCAAACGGGCATTGTGCTGGTTTAAATTCGGGGCGCAATTAAACGGATACATTATTTACTCACCGAGAAGCCACCCACAGCGCACCGTGCCAGCCTCCAGCCTGTTACCAACCATGCTATTGGTAAGAATGAACGAGTCATGCGTTGAACCAGGCCACCTTTCCACGATGTTGGTGAGCTGCATTTGCGCATCACATATTATTTGAACATTTATTGAATGAAAATGTTTCCTGTTCACAAAAACAAATTCATCCTGTGATGGCGCTTTTATAGCAACATGTGTGCAGTCAATAGCTCTGATTACATTAGGGAAACCCGCTCTTGCTGCAAATTGCGCTTTAATGTTGGCCTGTTCAACAGCATTGTATGGGAATTTGATGTACCTGGATGACATTCTTATGATCCCGTCCCACACAGCTGGCATGGCTCGGCTCAGAGTGGACTGGCACACTCCTGACCGGTCGGCCAGTTCCCTCTGGAAGGCTCCTGTTGCCAGAAACCCAAGAGTGGTCAGCACCTGTGTGGGCACGGACAACCCCTGGCTCCTGGCTGTGTGTCGTTCTAGGGCCGGCAGCAGCTCTGCGCACAGCTCCAGTAACACTGGCCTCGGCAACCTAAAATCTCAAACAACCTAAAATCATTTGCCAACAGATCTTCCCGTTCTCTAAACACCCTCTCGCGTCTGATATAACCATGTTATATCAGACGTCTTCTAACAAGGCCAAGGCTGCCATTGTTAATGCCATTTTTTCATCACTTTGCACATGCTTTTATATCCATACGATTGCAAACACGTGTGTGTTAATTGTCCATTAATGTGTCTCTGATGTGCACATTACTCTGAGGATTAATTGTTTTCACATAATTAACAGTTTCCCAGCATCACCTCTAAGTGTCGCCAAAGGAACAATAGCTGTAGAAACGTGCTACGCCAGCCATGAAGCTGGCGTGGCGCACCGCACATTTCCACGGTCATTTCACTTTTGATACATCTGAACGTTGGCATGGAAAATGACGTACGCCACGTTTTTGTGCGTACGCAACATTGATACATGAGGCCCTTGGTGGGGCTTCACGACTACACGGACCGACAGAGAATCTTACGCGCAGCGCGAAACAAAGGCAAAGTAACGATGGATGGTCAAGTAGTGTCTTTTTACCAGGACTTCTCTGCGGAGATTGTAAAGCGGAGGCAAGAATCTGCAGACGCGCGCAGAAGGCTTCGGGAAGCGGGGATCAAATACGGTTTTGCGTATCCAGCTGTAATTAAGGTTCTCCCTCCAAATGGAAAACCGATCTCCCTTTCCACAATGAAGGAAATCAACAACTACGTGAAGACATTCCCGACTAACCAGTGACTGTATCGATCCTACCTGTAATCAGGTAAACGGTATCATCTGCCTCAAAATGAATGCTTATACAAATGAATAAAGAACGACTCGCACAATGGACAGTGAGTACTATATAACATTAAGATAGCGTCTTTTCATTTTAAATTTAAACACACATATAAAGATACATGGGTATCTTTCAGTTTACTTGAGCTGCTGGTTACTACTATTATTTACATAGTCGTTGACATACTGGCATTACGGTTAAGACATATTCCGGATGGGGAGACCCGACATACTCTTTGTTTTTTCTCTCTCACCTTGTTTCATGTGCCCCCTCAGCTGTACTTGTATAGCTAGAGTATGACAAGGTTTTTGTTTTTTCTTTCTCTTCGCTCTGTTTTAGCCACGTTAGGCAGGTCTTTTCCAAGCCTCAGTTTGTTTTTGCTTGGATTGTTCTTGTGTTTTTTATTTTTTGTCCAGGCAAGATTTGGCTTTCAATCAGATTTTGTTCGATGGGTACGGCTTTTATACAAAATGCCCACTGCCTCGGTCTCAACAAATGGTCTAATCTCTGCCCAATTTCAACTCAACAGAGGTACAGCCCAAGGGTCACCACTATCGCCTCTGTTGTTTTCTTTGGCTATAGAGCCACTCCAATCACTATCCGGTAAATCCCCAATATCAAAGGAACGGTGATAGGCACAACACAGCACAAAATTCTACTGTACGCGGATGATATCCTCCTGACTTTAACGGACCCACCAAATTCAATACCTGCACTAATCAACTGTGTGAAAGAGTTCGGTCAAATTTCTGGTTACAAGGTTAATTTTACAAAATCTGAAATCATGCCTATCGGTTTCTTGTATGAGTATGAACCTGACTTTGTAAAACCCTTTCGCTGGGCACCAGATGGATTCACATACCTGGGGGTTCAAATAACACCTAAAATGAGTCAACTTTATGCTGAAAATGTTAACCCTGTGGTTAAACACATTAAGGACAAGATGCTAAGTTGGAAGAAGCTTCCTGTATCCTTTCTCGGCAGAGTCAATCTTATTAAGATGATAATTCTCCCCAAAATTATTTATCCTCTATTTATGCTCTTCATAACTCTGAAGAGAAGCAACATTAAAGATATAAATAAAGCTCTCTCCGACTTTATATGGGCTGGCAGAAAACCTAAAATTAAATTAGATATTTTACAACTACCAAAAGATCAAGGAGGATGGGACCCTTAAGCTGTTTAACAACAATGACTGATAATCCTGATTTAACAAAGGGGGGCACTGGATCCAATTTTTAGAACTGGTATGAAGCAGGAATTTACCATATTTATGACCTTTGGGATAGGGGAAAATTTAAAACATTCAAATCATTACAGGCTACATACAAACAAACAAAAGAATTTTATAAATACCTCCAGGTCAGACATTATACTAAAATGGGTACTCTCGATCTTCCAGGTGACTTTAACTTATTAGAAAAGACTCTTTTAGATGGTCTTAAACAAGGTCACTTTGTCTCCAAATTTTATTCCAAGCTGCAATATTTGAATACAGACAGACTATCATTCCTACGGAAATCGTGGGAGACTCAGTCGAAAACAACAATTGATATTGACTTATGGGAGGAAATTTTACTCTTACCTTCGAAGATATCCATATGTAACAGATTTAGAGAAATGCAATATAATATCCTACAAAATGTCTATATATCTCCATATATGTATAGCAAACATACAGCAGGGGCCTCTCCAAAATGCCCAAAATGTAAGACTATTTTAGGGACAAGATTTCACTGCCTCTGGGAATGCGAAAAGATTCAACGGTTTTGGAAAAGTGTATGTGATGAGGTTAGTGTGATAATCAAGCAGCAACTACACCCCAATCCAATATCATGTCTATTGGGATGTATCCCTGTATCATTAAGATCACATAAGAACACTGTACAATTGTTACTTATGGTGGGCCGGAAAGCTGTTATGACCAACGTTCAATAAAAAGAATATTCAAAAAACAAAAAAAAAAACAATAGAAGATGATCTCCAGCGCAGTGTTAATTTCGTTGACGAAGACTATGACGAAAAATATTCGTCAACGAACCTTTTTCACGGACGAAAACTATATGAAAACTAAATAAAAAGTCAGAAATAATGACGAAGACTGTGACGAAATATAACTGACACTTTAGTCAACGAAATAGAACGAGACGAAAATGTTAGGGTGGGACGAATGGAGAAGAGATCGAATCAGAGCGAATCTCTTGAGGGTAGGTTGACCGATGCAGATTACAGCAGAGCCATTCTAAAAAGCCGCGGCAAGCTAAACAGGCAGCAGCATCTATACAGAAAGAGAACAAAGACAAGTTTGCAGAACTTCGCACAGTTTTGTGGACGTGATAGTTAGTCGCATAGCTTCGGCGGATTTCCGCTGACTTCGCTCGTTAGCAAGATGCTAGCGTTAACGGTTTGCAGTGCACCCGGTCCGAGGGCAACGGCATGCCTCATGACCAACAGAAATGTCAGAGCTAGGTCCAGGACGAAAACGAATAACTGACATCTGGGCACACCTCACATATGACAACCAGACCGTCTGCAAAACGTGTGGAGCAAAAACACTACCAAATTGAAGCGACATTTACAGAGAGAGAGAGAGAGAGAGAGAGAGAGAGAGAGAGATTTTCAGTTGACACAAACTGATTGATTCATTGTTATTAATAACTTATTGACTGAGATGAATTGATTGTTACTATGATTGAGTCAATCATAGTTACAGTATTACCAACAGTATAGATTATAAGTAATTTGTTGTAAATATAGTTTTCCTTTATTGTTATCATTTATTATTTCCAAACCCTTGCTTTGGCAGTATGTACAGTGTTAGCTCACTGGAACCCCGACTTAAACATCTCTCCTCATCAGATTTTTGGACAGATAGGAATAAAAATTCATTTTCTATGATATCCAATACAAACCTTCAGTTAATCCAATACAAAACCATCCACCGAACACATATCACACAATATAAAATGCACAAAATAGGACTAGCAACCACAGACATCTGCTCACAATGCACAACAGTAACAATAGATAACTACTTTCACGCACTCTGGGCTTGCCAACCGATTCACTCTTTCTTGAACTCAGTCACAAAAAATCTCTCCATCATACTGGACTGCAGAATCCCTTCATCCCCACAGCTCTGCCTGCTAGGAGACACTTCAACAATCACCATACCAAACAAATACAAGAACAGCTTGCTCATCTCTTTCACTTGTAACGTGGTGGGTGCAGGGGAAGGTTAGTGTCCGCTTTCAGTGGCGGTAGCTCCGGTTAGTTCAGACGACACGGCAGGCAACATGTGGGATTTCCACACATACTTTTATTCCACTGTAATTTACAGACCATACCAAGCCAGGTCGCTACGGCACTAGTTATCACATGCATACATGCCTTGACACACATAGGCCAAGGATCCTACACCTATACATCACAATATAAAATAAAATAAAAGCGTGGTCTTCACTCCGCTGGCGGCATTGCTACGCATGGTGGAGCGGAAATACATCAACTCTTCTTCTAGGTACAGATTACATTATCCACGTAACAAAAGTTACATTCAATAACTCCGACTGTTACACACTGTCGCTAAGAAAACAATTCTTCTAAATTGGAAATCAAAAATCTCAATAAACACCATCACTGGATCAATCTTCTCTTGGAACACATCTCTATGGAAAAAATCACTGCTTACAATAACAACAAAATAACTGCTTTTACAGAAAGATGGTCCCCATTCCTCTCCTCGATGGGCCTATAGCTGCACCGGTACCGCACACATTCCTGACACCTCAAAACACATCACAATTTAACACACACACACACACACACACACACACACACACACACACACATTTATCTATTTATCCGTGTGTGCCATATATCTCCTTTGCTCTTCCTCTATTATTAATACTATATTATCAATTATTATTATTGTTACCATGAATATGACTGTGCTAATTATTTCTAATATTATGCTCATTTTGTTGATTGTGTTTGTTAATATTATTAGTATAACTGAATAGTGTTATTGTTATTACTGACATTACTATTATTGCTATTATCACCTTATAATATATATCATATCGCTTCATTTGTTATTTTATTTATTTGTTGTTGTTGTTTTTATTTGTTTCTCTCTCTAACAATAATCATGATAATGACATTTGTATAATAAAATAAAGGTGGAAGGTGGGGCCGGACTGGATTTGTTGAAGGTGGAGATGTGCGGGGACTTCATGTCGGCTTCTCTTGGGGCAGGAAGGGGTCTCAGTAGGGGCGGGCGGGGCTGAGTGGTTGCGACCTACCTCACATCCTCTCTTTCTCAAAACAAACAAAACAACCCACTCCTCAGCGGGCAGACCTCCTCCCAAGGGTCTGGATGTTGCCCAGACCAGGAAGTGAGACAAGAGTTTAGATTTGCAATGGGCCAGCAGCTACCTTCGGGTTCGGCTGCGGCCCGAGGTACAATCTAAAATTTTAAATGAATAAATAAATAATAATAAAAACAACAACAACAACAGAAAAAAAACAATTCAAAAAAAAGGGAGGGGGGGCTTTCACTGCCGCCTCGCCTGTCTACCGCTGGGGCTACCGACTGGGCTACTTGGGACCGGCTGGGGGGCCCCCTCGCTTGCCTTCCTGATCCCCCAGTCTGACCTCACCCCTCACTGCAATATATTACCATCAACGTAATATAAATTATTAATTATAATCCGTCTGTCTGTCTTTGTGTGGTGTGTGTGATTCACGGCTCGTTCTCGTTCGTTCACTGATTCCTCTCCTGTAGTTCTCATTCAGTCAGTTACTCGTTCTTGGCTAGCCAGCTTTAGCTGTTAGCTGCTAACTGTTGTATTGTCTACAAGTACACATAATCATGAAGTTGCAGCTATGTATTTGGCTTAAACTACAGTGTTATGTTGACCGTAAGCACGCTCGTTTTAGAACGAGGAGTTGAGAACTGTTCATCACATGATTCACCACTGAACGATGTTGTACTGGAAGCCAACTGGATGAACGCATGAACAAACTACATGAACGAGTTTTCTTGCAGAACCGCACAATGGGAACTGAATCTCGACATCAAACTTTGAAATCCACCTCTAGTTACAGTGAGAATGAGTCCAATACTATAAATCAGACTGAGAAATTCAATAAATCTCAATATATCGATGATTGGACACATTTAAATATTTGAGTCGAGTTCCTTGCTTGAATGAATGAAAAGATAATCGTTAAATATAGTTCAAATGTTCCTGGCATGTCCAGTCGGGAGGAGACACAGAGGAAGACCCAGGACACGCTGGAGTGACTATGTTGCTCGGCTGGCCTGGGAACGACTTGGGATCCTCCTGGAAGAGCTGGAGGAAGTGTCCGGGGAGAGGGAAGTCTGAGTGTCCCTTCTCAGACAGCTGCCTCCGTGACCCAGCCCCGGATAAAGCGGAAGAAGATGGATGGATGTTGGGAAATATACTGTGTGCATGTGTTTGTGTGCATGTGAGTGAGTGTATGGCTGTATGTGTGTGTGTACATGTGTGGTCATGTGTGCATGCTTACACGTGCATATTTGACTGCATTTGTATGTGTGTGTCTGTCTGTGTGTGTGTGTCTGTCTGTGTGTGTGTGTCTATCTGTGTGTGTGTCTGTGTGTCACACACTGCATGAAAAGTGGGATTTTCGTCAGTATGCGGCACTGTAGATTGATGTGCAATTTCAGGTTTGCGACTGTACGCGGCAGTCTGCAGGCAACGGCGAAAACTGCCGTGAATTGTTGGAAATTGATGTGGGCCTTGCTTGGCAGTTGTCCCCCCATGACCCCACTCCCCCTGATTCTAGGGGAGGCTTTGACATGTAAATGAAAATGCTGTGAGCTATACAAATGCAAATCATGGTAGCAGGGGGAGTTTTACCCCAGGTGACATTTTTCTTAAAGGTATAAACTTCATTTTAAGAAAATCTCTGGTATAAATAGATCAGGCTCAGTATAGCCTAATTATAGACCCTTACATTTTAGCTTAAATTGATTTATTTAATGAAAGTATGCTTGATTAATTACTGTGTAATTAGCAATGGCCAGTGTTATGTAAAAAAGATTCTCTACTCTTTTTTTTCTTTTCTCTCCTGGGATCAAGTTAAAGCCCCTGTACGGAGTTTTTAACTGGATATAGAAAAGTCTCTGGTTTCTGCTGATGTGTCTCTGTTACCTACAACAGCAAATGAGCCCATCAGCGTGAAGATTCGCTTTTTCTAAGTAGTCTAATTCTATACCTCTGAAAGGCATTGGTCGGGTCGGACCACTGACGAAACGATTTACGGCAGTCAGACCGGAACTGACGACATTCAGGATACGGCATAGCTGTTTTGTTGCTACGCTAGCCAGTGCTAACTGAGCAAAAACTTTTGTCATGGCTGATAATGAGACAAAGAAAAGAAAAAGAATTCGAACCGAAGACCAATGAAAGGCCAAGAGGGAATCCGATCGAGCTAGGGCTAAAACACGGATAAATATTGGCGATTCCTTCCAGAGATGGAGAGAGTTGCGGGGCTTGAAGGGAGGGTCGGATCCAGAATTCGCCCGATTCCTCCTAGACAGGTTTGTAAATTTTATTTCATTTATGAAATGTAATGCGGGATGTAGTTTACAGCAATACATGAATTTATGTTGTTACAACAAAGCTGGCTAACGTTACCACTAGATTAGCTCTAGATACTACACTCGTGAAAACGACAACAAACGTCTTAGATCACGCATCCATTTCAGCTGTGTGTATGCTTCAGCCCAGCCGATCTGCAACGATGCATCGGTAATATCCTCTGTCATTATAAATGATTCAGTTTCTTACTTAGAACAAAACATCCATCACAATCACTGTGACTTTGCTGTAACGCTAGCTCTGTAGCACCTTGGGTAATATATATAGCTGGGAAATTGCAGTGCAACAGCAGCATTACTTTGTTTCACCGGCGGCATATTATATTAAGTAGAAATACAAATAGACACATTACCTCGTCCATATGCACGCTGCAGATAGCTGCTAAAAAAAAAAAAATTTTCAAAGCAAGTCCCGTCGTCTTTCCGACGTTTCCAAAACAAATCTACACGCGCCGGCCAGACAAACGTCTTCACGACAGTGGGCGCTAGAGCTCATGGGAAATGCAGTCTTCATTCCAGCAAAACACTACGGCTTTCGTCCAGCGGGGCCGCCAAAATCAACACTAAATGAAAAGTCTGTACAGGGGCTTTAAAGATAAAACGCCAGTTGTTAATAAGTTACAATTTGCATTAAATATTTTGAGATAAATAAAATATTAAAATGTATAAATAATTTCTGTTTAAAATGTGTGACTTTAAAATATAATTTCATGGGTTCTGAACAGGGCCGTTTCTGTCTTTTTTGGGGGCCCTATGCAAGATGCTGTTTGGGGCCCCTATTTTGTCAAACTACGATGGATAGATTCCTAACCCTTTTGGGTGAACCATAAAGATGCAAATTAAAAACAAACATCTTAAGTTGACCCACACTAGGGATCCTTGATAGGTCAATAAATGAAACTGATGGAGTGTTCCTCAATTTTATTTTATTTTAAGTTGACATTAAACATATAATATACATACACCCAAAACTAAAGTTTAAATTGTATAGAAAATAAAATAGGCTATTACTTAGAAAAGAAAATCACAATGAGCCAGCATCCATATCAATATGCAAACAATAAAAACTAAAAAACTAACAAGAATAATGCTGGTAGTAAGGAACCTTTCAAATGTAACACAAGCCCTTCAGGACCAACACAATAAACCAGCATACAATAAAAATGCAACAATGAAAACAAACCAACAATAAAAACAATACTTTAAAGGAACCATACAGAACTATATAACACAATCACACCACTTTGTGATGATTATCAGTATCATCTGAGTCTTGTGTTTTAAGCAGATCTACCCTAAGCCCTCCACAAAATGTCTGCTTCCTTGCCAGCATATGAGAGCTGCTTGCCAATTTCTGGTGCTGAAGGCGGCAGTGCTGCTTCCTGTTCTACGGCTCCAAAATACTTCAGAATTGCTCCTGCAAAGACGAAACTCCTCAGGTTACCAAGCAAAACAGATCCTAAGCAAATATTCATACTTTATAATTGAGTTATGTTACACTAATGGGGGAAATTCATAATCTGTTTTCTATTTCAAACCTTGCAATATACAGCACAGTGTCCCTTTGTCAAAGTGATCCAGTAAAGGGCCGTGTGGCTGCAGGTTTTCAATCCAACCAAGCAAGAACACACCTGATCCAAATCAGGTGTGTTTCATTCCAACCAAGCCAGAACACACCTGATTTGGATCAGGTGTGTTCTGGCTTGGTTGGAATGAAAACCTGCAGCCACACGGCCCTTTACTGGATCACTTTGACACCACTGCTTTAAAGCATGCACCCAATTTCAAAGTTGTCACTTTTAAGCAGTTTCAAAGAGTTATAAAACAAAGATAAATGACTGATGAACTTTATGTGATATTGAAGGAATATCTTAAGTTTATATTTCACAGAGTATTACAAAGTGAACTACTTGCTTAACTGATGATTTGGTCTTAACTTATTCTGTGGGCGGAACTAACGGTCCTATATAGTATAGTTCACTTTAAATGAACTTTAATTTGTGTAATTATGATTATTTTGAATAAAACAAAGTAATACATCAAAAACATAAATAAACTGTAGGAATGTAGGCAAATGTGTTCAAATTATATTGTCACAATAAATATTCTAATAAATGTGGTAAAGAAAGACGCAACTAGCTCAGCAGAGTTAACAATAATCCACTCAGAGCAATAATCTACTGCCACAATAGTCCAAAATAATCTACAACAGGCCTCATATGCATTAGGGTTGTTTAGCACACTTCACATTAGAGACCTACAACCTGAGGAAACACTAAAATTGATAAATTAATCATAAAAACAATCCTAAAGTAACGTTAATGTTATGTGACAAATATTGAAGAGCAGAGGAGGTCTATGACGGACCAGCAGCTCCATTGGATGAGGATACAGAAGACATGACAGATATCTGCCTAACACACACACCCTCCTTCACAAATATGATGCCAACGAACTGGACCTGCTGTGATTCACCAAAACGGGTTTCACTTCAGTCAATCAGTGTTATGGCATTCACATGTGAGATACATTTTATTTTAGCCCTCTCCTAAAGCAAACAATTAAGCTAGCTAAAAAATTCGGCATTTTAGCTAGCCCCTCCAACCCACATAATGAAAAAAAAAAACCTTACCTTTATCCAGCGAGCGTTTTTCTTCATCTAGTTTCTTCTTTTTTCTGCGCCAGATGACTACGCTAGTTTGGACGCCATGCCGTGAATGACCTGAACTTACGGCTCGGCGTAATTCCCCTCCCCCTGCTAGTTTAGTAGTACTGGTCGTCATAGCAACGAGGCGTGGTAGACACCAGATCTGACCAATCAGCGAGCCAGGTGTCAGGTCCTTTTCACATCTTTTCCTTCGGGTCATTCCTCAGGTATTGCAGCTGACCTTGCAACTTGAGGGGGCCCCCTAGTGGCGCGGGGGCCCTATGCACCCGCATAGTCCGCTTATAGCAAGAAACGGCTCTGGTTCTGAATGTTTTAAAAGAAGTTGAAAAGTAATTCTTATTACGTGTGAGAGTTCATGACCTTTAAGAGTTTTTACACTTCCGGGTAGACCGCAGCGTGAGTAACGAGGAAGAGGGAGCGGAGAACAGTGGACCGTGTGTGTTGTCAGTGTCGTGTTTTATCACTAACGGACAGTGAACTGTTTTCGGACGACGTGCTGTGAGTGTGTGAGTTGGACTTTCCATCGCAGTCAAAGTGTTAATGGTTTATTGGACACATAGCAAGTTCGGCTAAGCTAGCTATCAGGACCTAGGCTAGTTAGCAGGAGCTAGGCTAGCAGCCCGGTCATTGTCGAGAGGAGGCCTGCACTGACGGCAGAAGCTTTGCTGGGTCATTACGACGAGGGTCGCCGACAGACAGCTCTTCGCTGCCGCAGAGTTACATGGAGGTTTATCGCTGCGAGCATTTTGTTTTCACAGACTAACCTCACCTCATAATGAGGCCGTGACCTCCTATTAGCTCGGAGCTATGTCTGCAAGTCCAGATTTACATGGTGCCGATAATGACGCCATTGTGTGTAAGTAACTTTTACTGTTTTCTCCTTCTTTGTTAAATTTTACTGTAACTTACGTTTTTTATTCATACCACTCAATTAATTGTTTTCCAGCTGCCTATAAGACATTACGAGACAGTAAGCAGGACAGCAAACAAGCAGATCTTGAATCGCAGGCGGAAGCTGTGAGGAGTTCAGCTCGGAGTCGATTGAGAGCAAACAGGGTAAGACTTATTAGATTAGATCCTTTTTTGGTCAATGTGACTATTATTTGGGCGCATTAATAGATGTGTTGTGTCCATACGCAGTGCATCGCGCAGTACTGATCGTCTTTAGTAATTGTTTTTACAGCTGCTGTAGCGAGACAGACTGCTAGCTGAGGATGAGGTGGACCTTTGGAAGTGCACCGCCATAGACCTGATGTCTGAGGAGGAAGACGGCACAAGATGGCGGGGTGTCTGGATGGATTTTGCGACCTCCGTCCTTTCGCAGCCGGGAGCTCATCGAGCTTTGTGCGACGCTGCAGTCGAGATTAGTGGTGATTCCGAAGTACAGGGCAGCGCACCACAGACGTCTGCAAAACGGACCGAATTCAGACAGAAGGCCGCCAGTTACCTACAGCTCCAAGGCCGCAAACAGACACTTCAAGGTGCTATAGGATTTTGGGCTTCTCGTGAGCTTACCATTTGTTGTGTGGGCAGATTATGCTTTGTACATGCT
Organism: Sparus aurata; assembly: GCF_900880675.1. NCBI lineage: Eukaryota > Metazoa > Chordata > Actinopteri > Spariformes > Sparidae > Sparus > Sparus aurata. The sequence goes on along the minus strand of NC_044193.1, from coordinate 31,431,919 downwards.
GTGTGTTTACGTTTGTGCTAATAAAGCTCTTTCTTTGAATAAACACATTCCTGGCAAATTTTCCTTTCCTCAATAAACTCATTCATGTCCTTGATGATATCATAAATATAAATAAATGAATAAATATATATTTATATAATATTTATATGATTTTATTATTGGGGTTTACATTTATAATGAGCCAGGGTGACCAATAGTGACAGATCTGCCAACCAATCACGAGTGATTTTGCTTGTTTATAAGTAGTGGTTTCATCCAATACTGAGTAAGGATATTCAAGCCAGAGTCCTGCACGGGTCTTATTTTGCAAACCCGCACCCGCCCGTACCCGTCGTACTTAAAACCGCATCCGACCCGTTTCCCGACAGTAGCACAAATTACATTCCGCACCCGAGCCGACCCGCTATAAATTGATACTGACGCCCGACCCGCACCCGAAGCAAAATTAGACTGACGCAATTTTTAAAAATAAGTAAGCCAGCATGGGGAATGGGAGTTCTGGTTTTCAGACGATCTTTTTGGACCCGCCATCTTCGGACTTTACACTCCATAACTCCATATTTCTTGGCTGGCTGACAGTTGTTTGGCGCCTCCGCTGCACTGATCTCCATTATCTTAAAATCAGCATCATAGCTCCGCCTCAGATGTCTGTTAACTTGCCACACTTTTGATCCACTTTGCTCCGTAAAAACACCGCGTCTCTCCATTTTTCATCTCCTGTCACTTCTTCTCCGCTGTGATTGACAGATAACCCAGCCACAGTGTCAGTGACCTCTCTACAATAAGCTGGCGCCCTCTGCTGTTGTGGTCGTGTAGCGACCCAGACAACTATCAGCATGTGTCAACGTTTAGACCCCTATTATAAGACGACCCCACTTTTCCCACATAATTTTCATCCAAAAAAACCTCGTCCTATATTCGAGTCAATACGGTACATGCTTATCATTTTGAAATGCAGGTATATTTTTGTAGATGTGTTGCTAATGATTTTTTTTTTTTGCACCTGTCGCCATGAAAATGACAATCGCAAAACCCGACCCGCACTCTCTAGGCGTCCGACCCGATCCGCACCCGTGTCCGACACAGGACATTATTTTTCACCCGTTTCATCCAAATTGTGCGGGTCCCCGAACCCGTACGGGAGTCTGATTCAAGCCAGCCCACACATTCTCTGGCAAGGCGTGGTTTCGCTGCAATTCATATGCATATTAGAGCCGTTCGCACCTCCGGGAGCTCCACATACGTCATGGTTCTTTTCCATCAGTATGTGGCACAGACGAACGCAACGTTGGCAGGCTGTAAATTGTTGTTAACTACCAAAAAGATTTCCGGGCGTTTACAGGGACGAAAATCCCACTTTTCATGCGGTGTGTTTGTGTGTCTGTGTGTGTATTAAGCTGACTCACTGATAAATCTGTCACTCTCTCTGTTAGCCCAGCTGATCTCGGTTGCCACGGTGATGGTTGCCAGTGGCCCTAAAACAGTGACTGGGAGAGCTGGTTTCAGAGTGATTTTTAGTCAAGTTTTGTGGTCCTCGTTTCAGTTGTCTCTGCTTGTTTGAGAATGTCACAATCACCTCTTTAGTCATTGTTGAGTTGGAGACAGGCGCCCTCACACCAGGTGATAAAGTCCTGAAGAACAGAGCTGTGGTAAAGGTTTAGGGTAGAGAGCAGAGATAGCAGGACAATGTCGTCAGCGAATTTAACCAGGTGACAATTTGGCTGGGTGGATAAAAGCAGAGGCGATAGGACGCAGCCCTGCTGGGGAGCAGGTGGAGGTGTGGAGGATGTCAGAGTAGGAGCCATTAACAAGCACCCTCTGTGACCGGTTGGTCAAAAAGTCACTAATCCACATGGAGAGCTGGTGATCCAAATTGAACTGGGTTATTGACTTCTCAGCAAGGATGTGTGACTGCGTGGTATTGAATGCAGAAGAGAAGTCCGCAAACAGGAGCCTGGCGGTGGTGTTGGGGGTTTCCAGATGTTTGTGGATGGTATCTGTAACATGCCAGGCTCAGGCTGTGTATATAGTTCCAGACGGGATACACTTGTAAGTCTGCAGCTCGCTTTATTTACAACTCTTTAAGCACACACCTGTATTTCCGGGGGTTCGTCCCCTTATATCTTCCCCACTACACAGGTGTACAACTGTTCCGTTACATCTCCTCCCTTTAGTTGACTGTCAGACTTTCACACAAAAACGCCTTTTGTTTTTTGTTTTTTCTATTTGTAAATGAACTTGAACAGTAAACATAACATAGTTACCCTGAGCACTGAACATTCAAGTGACCAGCATTACTTTTCCTTTTTTTCATTTTTTTTTTCAGTCGTGCGTAACATCACATGTCAACATCTTCCATAACAACACACTTTTTTTTCTCTCTCTCTCTGTCTTTTTTTTTTCAAACATTGAACATGAATATCTTTCCTCTCTAGGGGTCGGGGTTGACTGCCCGGGTCCCCAAGCTGTGCAGGGTTTATTCTGCCCTGTGAAACAAACCACAGCTTTCTACCTAACCTACAAATCCATTCTATTTGGTGGTCTTATGGCCCGGCCCGATCTAGTCTCTCTGGGAGTCTCTGGAATGGCCCTGATGTGAGATCGGTTTCTCCTAAGACTTCCTGAGGGCAGATCTATGTGGTAGGACCTTGGTGTCTGAGCTGGACCACTGACAGTCCCTGTTTCCTTTGTGTCCTTCACCCAGACTCTTTGTCCTGGTCTGAGCTCTTGTCTTGTCTTTGTGTTGTTTCTTTTGTTGAACCAGGAGGCCTGTTTTTCTTTTAAGTCCTGATCCTTTCTTCTGAAAGCCTGGAGATCAGGCCATCCTGGCTGTAGCTTCTCTTGACTGACAGGCAGAGGTGTCCTGATGTTGCGCCCCATCAGCAGCTGTGCAGGGGATGAGCCGTGTGACAAGGGAGTGGCCCTGTAAGCCATGAGAGCCTTGTGTGGATCCTCCCCCTTTTTCAGGAGAGATTTTACCGTCCTCACTGCCCTCTCAGCCTCTCCGTTACTTTGAGGGTAGCGGGGGCTGCTGGTTGCATGTGTGAAGTCATAGTCTCTGGCGAAGGCTGCAAACTTCGCTGCAGAGAACTGGGGGCCGTTGTCCATGATAACTGTCTCTGGGACTCCATGACGTGCAAAAATGGACTTCAACTTTCCTGTCACATGGGCTGTGGTGGTGGAGGTAAGGTTCGCCAATGTAGCGTGAGTAGTAGTCAATGACTACGAGGTACATGGCATTGTCCCACTGGAATAGATCTGCTGCCACACGCTGCCATGGCCTTTCAGGCAAGGGAGTCGTTAGCAGCAGCTCTGGTGCATTGTAGACCTCACGTGCACAGGTCGCACAATTTTCCACTCTCTGTTTAATCTGTTTGGTCAGACCTGGCCACCACATAGACTGCTGCGCTCTGGCGACACACTTTGTTATGCCTTGGTGACCTTCATTTATTTTGTTGAGCATTTCCTCTTGCATTGTGACAGGAATGACGAGTCTTTCACCTTTCATCAGTAGTCCGTCTGCAACCAGCAGGTCCTGGTGATACTGCGGTATGGCTGCAGTTGAGGTGGAAGTGCTTTACTGGTTAGGGGCCAACCTGTTTGCATCATATTTTTCAGTCTTTTGCAGATGTCGTCTGTGTCCTGTGCGCTCCTGATCTGCACCAGCCTCTGCTCTGATGCCGGCAAGTGCTCCATTATTATGTTGATGGACTCACAAATCCTGTTCCAGTTGCTTGTCCTCTGGAGTAGGCGGGGCTTGAATCGGCGCCCTGGACAATGCATCCGAAGTGATCAATTTCTTTCCTGGCACATTTTCAATCTTGTACGTGAAGTGAAGCAGTCGCAGCCTGAATCTCAGAATGCGAGGTGGAAAGTCATCTAGCGCCCTGCTGCCTAGCAGGGAGATGGGAGGCTTGTGGTCGGTCTGTATCAGAAAGTTCATCCCTATCAGGTAAGACTGAAAACGCTCACACGCCCAGGTTAGCGCGAGTGCTTCCTTTTCTATCTGGGCGTATCTGCGCTCTGTGTCTGTCATGCTGCGTGATATAAAGGCAACTGGCCGCCATTCTCCAGACAGTTGCTTCTGAGTCAAAACACCTCCCGTCTGCTGCAACTGTGGTCTCTCTGTGCAAACAGTACTGTGCCAGTACTGTTGGTGAACTCAGTTCCTCACGCAGCTCGTCGAACGCCCTTTGTTGAGCACTTCCACACACCCAGTCGGTGTCAGTCTTGAGCAGGTCTCGTAGCGGTTTTGTGAGCTCTGCTATGCATGGAGAGAACTTTCCCACATAATTCACCATGCCCACAAATCTTTTGAAAGTGTTCGGGTGCTGACGAAATCCCCAATGGCAGTCTCGCCCAAGAGGAGTGATAAATGTGGTCAGTGGGACTGATTTTGGATGTAGGGGTATCTGCCTGAATCCAGCCGTGGCATCCAGCTTTGTGAGGACAGTTGCCCCTGCAAGCTTGGCCAGAGTTTCATCGACGGCCGGCAAGATATGTCTCTCTCTGCAGATATACAGTTGTGGTCAAAAGTTTACATACACTTGTAAAGGACATAATGTCATGGCTGTCTTGAGTTTCCAATAATTTCTACAACTCTTATTTTTTTGTGATAGAGTGATTGGAGCACATACTTGTTTGTCACAAAAAACATTCATGAAGTTTGGTTCTTTTATGAATTTATTATGGGTCTACTGAAAATGTGACCAAATCTGCTGGGTCAAAAGTATACATACAGCAACATACATTATCAATTTTGGTGATGTAGAAAAGTTACAATCAAATCAAATTAGCTTCATGGCATGGCCTCTTAACTTCATGTGAGTGATTATGATTGACGACACCTGTTGACTTCTCTGAGCCCATTTAAATAGGGCTCATGTGATGCAGTCATTAGGCTCGGTTACAAACGCGACAATGGGAAAGTCAAAGGAACTCAGCACAGATCTGAAAAAACGAATCATTGACTTGAACAAGTCAGGAAAGTCACTTGGAGCCATTTCAAAGCAGCTTAAGGTCCCAAGAGCAACTGTGCAGACAATTGTTCGTAAGTATAAAGTGCATGGCACAGTTATGTCACTGCCACGATCAGGAAGAAAACGCAAGCTATCACCTGCTGCTGAGAGAAAATTGGTCAGGATGATCAAGAGTCAACCGAGAACCACCAAAAAGCAGGTCTGCAATGAATTGGAAGCTGCTGGAACACAGGTGTCAGTGTCCACAGTCAAGCGTGTTTTGCATCGCCATGGACTGAGAGGCTACCATGCAAGAAGGAAGCCCTTGCTCCAGAAGCAACACCTTAAGGCTCGTCTAAAGTTTGCTGCTGATCACATGGACAAAGATAAGACCTTCTGGAGGAAAGTTCTGTGGTCAGATGAAACAAAAATTGAGCTGTTTGGCCACAATACCCAGCAATATGTTTGGAGGAGAAAAGGTGAGGCCTTTAATCCCAGGAACACCATGCCTACCATCAAGCATGGTGGTGGTAGTATTATGCTCTGGGCCTGTTTTGCTGCCAATGGAACTGGTGCTTTACAGAGAGTAAATGGGACAATGAAAAAGGAGGATTACCTCCAAATTCTTCAGGACAACCTAAAATCATCAGCCCAAAGGTTGGGTCTTGGGCGCAGTTGGGTGTTCCAACAGGACAATGACCCCAAACACATGTCAAAAGTGGTAAAGGAATAAATCAGGCTAGAATTAAGGTTTTAGAATGGCCTTCCCAAAGTCCTGACTTAAACCCCATTGAGAACATGTGGACAATGCTGAAGAAACAAGTCCATGTCAGAAAACCAACAAATTTAGCTGAACTGCACCAATTTTGTCAAGAGGAGTGGTCAAAAATTCAACCAGAAGCTTGTGGATGGCTACCAAAAGCGCCTTCTTGCAGTGAAACTTGCCAAGGGACATGTAACCAAATATTAACATTGCTGTATGTATACTTTTGACCCAGCAGATTTGGTCACATTTTCAGTAGACCCATAATAAATTCATGAAAGAACCAAACTTCATGAATGTTTTTTGTGACAAACAAGTATGTGCTCTAATCACTCTATCACAAAAAAATAAGAGTTGTAGAAATTATTGGAAACTCAAGACAGTCTTGACATTATGTCCTTTACAAGTGTATGTAAACTTTTGACCACAACTGTACTCATTCAGATGTGTCATATCCGAGCAGATCCTGATCTTTCCATTGGGCTTTGGTGCCACAACCACACCTGCACACCACTCTGTAGCCTCTTTGATGGGTATAATCACCCCCATTTTCTCCATTCTCTGGAGCTCCTCTTTGACCTTGTCGTTTAATGGTAGAGGTACACGTCATGGCAGTGACAATGCGTAGGGCTTGGCGTCCTCCTTCAGCTTAATTCTGTACTCCCCTTTTAAGCAGCCCAATCCTGTGAAGACCTTGGAGTATTGTTTCTTCATGTCTGCCTCCAGCTCTCTTATACTGTCGATTATGTGCAGTAGCTTCAGGTCTGAGATTTCTGGCAAACCAAGCAGAGGAGTAGCTAGCTTTTGTACCACATACACAGTTTGTGTTGTTGTTCTGTCCCTATATTCCATGACTCCATTAAACTGACCTCTCACCTTTAAACGTTAATTGCTGGGCCCACACAATGGCATTGTTGCTTTGATGAGTGGGCCGTGCCATTCTCTTGAGTAGGCAGTACCTGGGATGACTGTTGCATCAGCCCCTGTATCCAACTTAAAGGTGATGTCTTGGCCGTTCCCTTTTAAAGTCTTTTTCCATGTTTCAGGTTTCTTTTCTGTGGACAACGCTCCCAAGAAAAGAGTGTCTTCTTCTTCTGCCTCGAGAACTGCACCTACTCTACCTGATCTACAAACAGCTGCAAAGTGTCCTCTCTTCCTACATTTTCTGCATTCTGCTTCCCATGCAGCACAGTCGTTCAGGGAGTGTGCTGGTCCTTTTCCACATCGTCCATAGCATTCATGTCCTTTCTGGAAATCCTTTTGTCTATTTCCGTAGGTTGTCTTCCCTGTCTGGTACTCTCTGTGTGACTTTTTCTTGAATTTCAGTAAGTCTACATTTGCCTCTTTCTGTTCTGTTGTTTTTGTTTCTCTCACTACAGGTTGCTGTTTTTTAATTACTTCATGTTGTCTTATTGTGGTAACTGCTTTTTTCAGTGTTAATTCACTGTCCATTAGTAGCTTTTCAGACAGGCCATGATGTCTTATCCCTACTACTAACCTGTCTCTGATCATCTCATCCTGCAGAGGGCTATATTGACAGTGCTCTGCTAGTTTATAAACTGCAGAGATGAATGCTTCAGCTGATTATCCTGGTTCTTGGCTTCTTTTATTGAAACAGGCCATAGATTACATTATATTTGCATATGAAGTACTTATCAAAGGCTTCCTTTACTGCCTTGTACTTTTTTAAATCTGCAGCACTTAAGCCTAGCGTGCCCAAAATATCGTCGGCACACCGCCGAATCCAGTTGGGCCAGTTGGCAAAGTCCGAGAAGTCAAAGTTTTCTGGTAGAATTATGGAGAATAGGGAATCCATCGCTTTTCTCTTTATCGATGAGTAGACTCCAATGCGTTGTCTGTTGTCTGTTGAACCGCCATTGCAACAAGCTCCTTCGCCGTATGTCCAACTACGTATTTACTGCACTCAGTTTCTAACTGCAGGTTAGTGTAGCTTCGCACCAAGCGAATTTATTTGTTCACCGTAAGTCGTCTTACAAGTTCTTCTGAACGACCGTTCGAGACGGGATTCAGCCCACTTCTGACACCATGTAACATGCCAAGCTCAGGCTGTGTATATAGTTCCAGACGCAGGACACTTGTAAGTCTGCAGCTCACTTTATTTACAACTCTTTTAGCACACACCTGTACTTCCGGGGGTTCGTCCCCTTATATCTTCCCCACTACACAGGTACACATCTGTTCCCGTTACAGTCTTCAAGATGAATATCTTGGAGTCATCAACTCCCCTGCCGGCCCTGTATGCCAACTGCAGTGGGTCCATCAATGGCTCAACATACTTGGTGATGGAGTTTTTGACAATCCTCTCCATCACCTTCATTACCAAGGAGGTCAGGGCCACAGGCCTGAGGTCATATAATACCTTGGTGGGGCCCTTCTTGGGGATGGGAATGACCGTGGAATGTTTCCACATCTGGGGCACTGTGCTGCAGTTCATGGAGGTCTGGAACAGCTGCTGGAATACTTCCCCCAGCTGCTCAGCACAGTGCCCAGTTTTTCCAAAATTTGACTTAAAAATGGCAAGTTGGATACAGGCCAATAATTATTAAAAACGTTGGGATCTAGATTGCTCTTCTTCATCTTCAGAAGGGGCTTCACCACCGCCGTTTTAAAAGAGGCAGGGAAGACACCCGTCTGCAGACAGCAATTCACCATGTATAACAGCTAATTCTCAAAGAATCCACAAAATGTTTGAAAAAAAACGGTGTGGGAATTGGGTCTAATAGGCAGATTGTGGGCTTTACTTGAGAGAAGACTCGACCAAGTGTCCTCGCATCAACCAGGGCAAAACTCTCCAGTGTTTCCTCGGGTAAAATAATCTGGGTGTGCCGACATTTTGAATCTGCTGAGGTAAAAGACTTGATCTGATCATTGATTATACTTCTGATGTGGTCTGCAAAGTCCTCGCAAAGGTCGTCATTTGGTATTTTG